>NC_133195.1:2140000-2385000 GCF_049306965.1 Danio rerio | reverse complement strand
ATAGATTGATTGATTGATTGATTGATTGATTTTGAGGAGTTTTTTATAAACCTGATATTGCTAGTATTACACTACCTGACAAAAGTCTTGTTGCGGATCCCAGTTGTAAAAGCAACACATAATATCTTAAATTCTAGTTGATCATTTGGAAGCAGAAGGTCGATTTTCGCATCAATCATCTGCTGATCTGCATCCCAATCAACACAAATACTGCAGAAGACATACTGGAATCCACATGGAGCCAAGATTCTCACAGAAATCAGTCAAGTTTGGTGAAGGTAAAATCATGGTTTGGGGTTGCATTCAGTATGGGGGCGTGCGAGAGATCTGCAGAGTGGATGATCAACATCAACAGCCTGAAGGATCAAGACATTTGTGCTGCTCATTACATTACAAACCACAGGAGAGGGACAATTCTCCAGCAGGATAGCGCTCCTTCTCATACTTCAGCATCCACATCAAAGCTCCTGAAAGCAGAGAAGGTGAAGCTGCTCCAGGATTGGCCAGCCCAGTCACCAGAGATGAACATTATTGAGCATGTCTGGGGTAAGATGAAGGAAGAGGTGTTGAAGATGAACAGAAAGAGTCTTGATGAGCTCTGGGAGTCCTGCTGAACGCTTTCTTCTTCATTCCAGATGACTTTATTAATCAGTGATTTGAGTCAGTGCAGAGATGTATGGATGCAGTCCTCCAAGCTCATGATGGAGTCAGACACAATATTCATTCTGTCTCCACTGCAGCAGGACTTTATATTCTATACTGGACATTATTTCTGTTCAGTGATGAGACTTTAGTCCAAGCAGAGTCAGACCTTACTGTCCTAATGAAATCATTAATAATCAAGGCATGATCATGTTTTATTGTGCTCAAATATATGTCATCTAGAGGCCTTTGCCTTTCATATAAGCCACTTCTGATACCAAATGATCAACTAGTTATTATTTGCTGTTCCCAAAACATGGATGGGCGAAAAGACTTTAGTCAGGTAGACTAAATAAAAGAGTATTTTGTCATTTGAATTGATTTTGCTCTAACATTGTCTAATCATTTTGTGTTTCGATCAAATAATCCAAATCGAGCTACTGATGCTCATGCAAATAGATTGATGTTCAATAAAAGTAAAACAACGGCATCACAGTGTCAGCATACTGATGACTCTAAAACAAGGGTGTCCGATCCTGTTCCTACAGATCTACCTTCCTGCAGAGTTTAGCAGCGACTCTGAACAACCTCTAATAAACAACTAAACCATTTAAGCAGGATCTGAAGGAACACTTGGTTATAAATACAGGTGTGTTTGATTAAGGTTGCAGCTGAACTCTGCAGGAAGGTAGATCTCCAGGACCAGGATTGTGCACCACTGCTCTAAAAACACTAGTGGGTGTTTCCACATTTTGACACACTGGTCGCACGCTCAGACTGGCATTTAGTGGGCGTCTTTGGCACAGGCACAGTGTTTTACTGCACCGCTCCAGTCCTCAGTGTGTACACAAGTCCTGCCTCACTGCTGACCTCTGACCTGACCCTCGTAATCCCATCATTACACCAGGATCAAACACCTTTGGGATTACCAGCCTCCTTCAAACCACTCAAAGAAAGTTTGAGGATGTTTCCTGTTGACTGGACCGCTTATTTGAGTGAGGGATAGATGTACAGAAAATTGAGCTGCTCTTAGGTGTGTCAGATGAATTATAAACACCTGCATAAGGTATTGCTTTATGTACAGCATGACTTTTAGTGGTCTTTGCTCAGAGGTTAAATAAGCGCCTGAGCATCGCTATGTTGTTTTTGCAGACATTCAGATTCTGTGCAAACAATAACTAATGAAACAAACTACAAATAAGCTCCTTTTAAGCCAGAGAGCTTTTCAAAATGATGTTACACCCCTTCAGGTTGAAGAATTAACTACACTGTAAAACCCAATAAGTGGAGGTAACTTAAACCGTTTGAGGAAACCGATTGCAACAAACCATTTAAGTTCTAAAGCTAATCCTAATGAGTACTGTGAACTTAATCCGTTTGAGTAATCGAAGCTATTTGAGCACAGTTAACTCCAATAAATGAAGAGAACTCAAACCAACTGAGCACTGTAAAGCCAAATAAGTTAAGGCAACTCAAACCGTTTGAGGAAACTGATTTCTGCAAGTTAAAAAACGAATCTATGTGAGTACTGTGAACTTACTCCATTTAAGATGAAGTACTCATGACCTTCAACACTGAGTTCAAAACTCTTTACAAATGAGTTGAATTAACTTTTAGTACATTTTGAGTTAACTACACTCATTTCATTATGCAAAGTCGACTGTTGGGTTTTACAGTGTAATAAACATAAATCTTGATTTTTTTTTCCCTTTAGTTTTCAACAATTTCGCCCAAAGAACAAATTGGTGTGATGCACCACAGCAGCGTTTCTCAAAGGACGACCAGCTCTGCACATTTCTGTCTCCTTAACCAAACACACCAGATTCAGATCATCAGCTCATAATCAGAGACTGAAAGACCTGAAATAGGTGTGACAGACAAAGGAGACATCCAAGACACATGCAGTGCTGGTGCTCTTCCAGCCACGTGGTTGAGAAACACTGTACTTCAGAGCACACTTCTTTGGTTACAAATAGCTCGAATTGAATGGTGGTGAGGTCGTTTTGAATGAAGTCTGGCATATCCAGAGGTTTGTTTGAGTAATTCCAAACAGTTTACCAAAGTCTGTGCTGATGAACCGTCTCAAACCACCAAAGCAAACTCTGAATAACTCTGTTTCAGTCGAATTTTGTGTCACATTAAACATTAAAATGAGTTTTTCTGTTTTAATTAGGCATGGGCCTTGAAAACGGTTATCATCACACGCCTAGTTTCACTAAAAGCTGAAGTCTGTATCTCTGTCCCTCACACACTTATTTTCATTTACGTCAAATTAATAGTGGCGTCCAACATTATTACAGCGCAATAAAAGATCTTAAGATTGTCATGTTCACCAAACTAAACGAGAATATTTGCTAAATATTATTTGAAGATTATTCTGGAGGCTGCGGTCAGTCAGTCAGGTGTGCAGTGAGGCTGGACTCTTTACCGTGGTTCAGGTCTCTCCATGACTAATGTGCTGGTTGTTGGTTGTCCCTCTGTCCTCCCCCCGCCTGCCTGCCTGTCCCCTGTGCTGCTGCGGGCCCTTCAGGACTTGGATAAGACCCAGGAGGATGTGTTGAAACATCAGGCTAGCATTAGCGAGCTAAAGCGCAGTTTTATGGAGGCTGCGCCCGAGCCCAGGCCCAGTCAGTGGGACAAGCGCCTGACGGGCAGCCCTGCCACCACCCTGCGCCTGCAGGCTCCAGGGGTATGTGTGCTTCTGCTCGGGATACGGACCCTCTGCATGCCTCTTCGTCCTGCCCTCCTCGCTCTCAGATCAGGGGTCTCTGTGTGTTTCCGCTGCATGCTGCTAGGCCTGTCACGATAGTCAGTAGCAGTGCTGCACCATATTGGAAAAACACCAGCCCAAATGAGCTCAAGTCTGCAGCCCACCAACAGAATAATTCATGATTCACGAATAACGTTAAAGCCATTTTACAAGGACATCTTTGCTTATTTATATGCTGTTTTGTGATCATTATATAAACACAGACATAAATTCATCTTAAAATGACGACATTGCTTATCGCAGTCATTTTAATGATGATATATCACACAGCAAAATTGACTTATCGTGACGGGCCTTCTGGGACAGTTGGGAAAATGTTAAGTGAAATTAGTGCTCATGTTATTGAATTCACTTTAAAGCCTTGTTAACGGCGACACCTGTGGCTGTTCAGTGAACTGCAGCCGGAAACTTCTTTCTCATGCAAATGCACTCAAATGTGATTTAATGCGCTGAAAAGGTTAATTTCTTCTATGATTATATGTAAATACCTCTGAGTTTAAATATTAATAATGATAGTCCAGATCAGTGGTTATGACCCACATTGGGGGTCGCCGAAGTTTCTCACTCTAGTTTTAGAGTTACTTAATTATTGACATTTGATTGTACTATTTTAACAATCATTTAAAGTGTATTTAATTACAGCTTTGAAAAGGTAAACATTAAAGTAATTTATTGTCAAATATCTACCTTTACTATAAGCACCACCTACTGTCGGGAAGTGGGTAGTTCACCCAAAAATTGAACGTTATATTATTATTTACTATTACTATTTCATTTGCTCGAAAACCCCATTTGAGTTTCTTTCTCCTGTTAAAAACAATAGAAGATATTTGAAAGAAAACCGGTAACCATTGACTTCCAAAGTATTACTTTTTCTTGCTATGGAAGTCTATGGTTACCGGTATTTAGCTTTCTTTTAAGTATTTTATTTTGTGCTCAATAGAATAAAGAAAGTCATTAAGGTTTGGAATCACTTGAGATTAAAACAATTAATTTAACTACTGGGTAATATTAAGTAGATTTACTACTACTGATTAATATTAATTATTTACATTTACTTATTAGTTCATATGGTTCGGGTTAGGGTGCAGGTCAGGTTCAGTCTTAGTTTTATGTAATTATGCATGCTATTAAAGTATGCAAATAAAACTTTCTATCGAAGTCAATGGTTACCGATTTCCTTTAAAATATCTTCTTTGGTGCACAACAGAATAAAGAAAGTCATTAAGGTTTGGAATCACTTGAGGTTGAAACAGTTAATTTAACTACTGAGAAATATTAAGTACATTTGCTTATTACTTTATATGGTTTAGGGTAGGACGCAGGTTAGGTTTAGTGTTAGTTTCATGTAATTATCCATAATAAAGTAAGCAAATAAAACATCTTAAACCCCTTTATGAGTTTCTTTCTCCTGTTGAACACATTAGAAGATATTTTAAAGAAAGCTGCAAACCGGTAACCATTGACTTCCATAGTATTTGTTTTTCTTACTATGGAAGTCAATGGTTACCGGTTTTCTTCAAAATAGCTTCTATTGTGCGCAACAGAATAAAGAAACTCATTAGGGTTTGGAATAATTTAAGGTTTAAACAGTTCATTTAACTACTGAGTAATATTAATTGCTTACATTTACTTATTACTTTATATAGTTCGGGTTAGGGCACAGGTCAGGTTTAGTGTTAGTTTCATGTTAATATGCATCTTATTAAAGTAAGCAAAAAATATCTTAAAATAAAGGCCCAGCAAAAATAAATACCGCATGAACATATGTACTAATATAACATATTAAATCATGCTTTTGTATGCGCAAAACAAAAGTATATATTTTTTTCTTTTAGCACAATTGAAGATACAAACAAATCACATTTTATACCCGAATTGAAAAATGTCGATTATATCATTATTTACTCTTTTATTTGTTCGAAACCCCCATTTGAGTTTCTTTCTCCTGTTGAACACAATAGAAGATAATTTAAAGAACACTGAAAACCGGTAACTATTGACTTGCATAGTATTTGTTTTTCCTACTATAAAAGTCTGGTTACCGATTTTCAACTTTCTTCAGATTTTTATTTTTTTGCTCAACAGAATAAAGAAACTTATTAAGGTTTGGAATCACTGAAAGTTGAAACTATTTAACCTCTGAGTAATATTAATGAATTTGACTTTTTGCTTTATATGGTTCAGGTTAGGGTGCAGGTCAGGTTTAGTGTTATTAAATGAAGTAAATAAAGCATCTTGAAATAAAGCCTTGGCAAATCTAAATTAACATATTAGCAAATGACGCATGAACATATGTACTGATATAGCAGCTAAACAAAAGTACAATTTTAGCACTATGAAGCCGTGCATGGTCTTGAGTGTCTCTTAATGAAATTATTTAGATGATCGCATTCCCAGCGTAAGCCCCGTTAGCATGAGATGCCTAGCTAACACCTGTCACTCCTGACGTCACAATGCACTATTGTCTAAGTGGATTTACAAAGACTACCCATAATCCCAGCTGTCTCACGGATACACACACACACACATACACGCACGGCTCCTATCCTCTACATCAGCCAATAGGAGGGCAGCGTTGAGTCTGATTGGTTGTTCTTCATGCTGCCGCTGCTCTTTCTGTTTTCTTCATGTGTATATATATGCTGTTCTGTTGTTTTCTCTCGCTGTTTCTTGTGTTAGCCGAACGCTTCTTCTCTCGTTGTTTAGGTTTGCTGCTCTTCTCAGTTGCAGTTTTTACTCACACAGTGTCTCTTTCAGCTGCACATGTGATGATGCTGCCTCTGTGTTTCACAATCACTGGTTTCTTTGTCAGTGTTGATGATCAGCTCCTGCTGGAGACTTGGTTGCACATTTATGCCTGTTTGCGTGTTTATTTCTTTATTTTTGTGATTGCAAATGCTTTTCATTCTCTTCACGTTGAAATGCTTTGACTGCAGCTCCTTCAGTGTGTGTGTGTGTGTGTGTGTGTGTGTGTGTGTGTGTGTGTGTGTGTGTGTGTGTGTGTGTGTGTGTGTTTGTGTGTGCTGGTTCTGGTGGTTTATGAGAACAGAGATTTGTATAATGTGAGCTAGGTAGTACTTTGTTGAGGTGTTTTATGAGGACTTTAGCTTAAGAATCGTTCTAAGTGAGTTGTTGTGACATTCAGAAGTGTGAGGGTTGGGTTTAGTGGTGCAGTAGAGCTGTACAGTAGCTCTTTACTGTATAAAAGACATTACACCTCTGGAGAGTCCTCATGAAACATCAAAAGCAAGGTGTTTGTGTGTGTTTGTGTGTGTGTGTGTGTGTGTGTGTGTGTGTGTGTGTGTGTGTGTGATTGAATATGTGCATGTGTGTGCTTATGTGTGTGTGTGTGTGTGTGTGTTTGTGTGAGTGTGTACATCTGTGTATGTGCGTGTTCGTGTACATGTGTATGCATTTATGTATGTGTGCATGTAGACGTCTGTCCGGTGTGCATACATGTATGTGTGCATGCCTGTGTGTGTGTGTGTGTGTGTGTGTGTATGTGTGTGTACATGTCTGTGCACATTTGTGTACGTGTGTACGTGCAATTGTGTGTGTGCATGCATGTATATGTGCGTGCGTGTGTGTGTACATGTTTGTGCACGTTTGTGTGTGTGTGTGTGTGTGTGTGTGTGTGTGTGTGCATACATGCATCAATGCGTGTACCTGTGTACGTATGTGTGTTGATGTGTTTACTTGTGTGTTTGCAAGTGCATGTGTGTGTGTAAATGTGTGTCTGCATACATGTATATGTGCATGCATGCGTGCGTGCGTGTGTGTGTGTTTGCATGCATTTGTGTTCATGGGTGTGTACTTTTGTGTGAGTGTAAATGTCTGTGTGTGTTTGTGTGTGCACGCATTTTTGTACGTGTGTGTGTATGTGTGAGTGTATATGTGTGCATATGCTCGTATGTGTGTGTGTGTGTGTGGGTGTAAATGTGTTTCTACGTGCGTGCATGCGTGTGCCTGTGCGTGTTTACGTGTGTGTGTGTGTGTGTGTGTGTGTGTGTGTGTGTTTGCAAGTGCATACGTGTGTGTATGTTTGTGTGCCTGTTGTATACATGCGAGCATGCGTGTGTGCGCGCGTGTGTGTGTGTGTGTGTGTGTGTGTGTGTGTGTGTGTGTGTGTGTGTGTGTGTGTGTGCGCGTGCATGTATTAGTAGTTGTTCTTTCCTCACTGAAGTGCTTCTGTGTTTCTCTTGTTTCTTCTCTCTCTCTGTGTGTGTGTTTGTGTGTGTGTTGCTGTCCTCTCCTCTGCTTGTCTGGTGATGTGCTGTGGTCACTGTAGAGTTTAGAAGAGGAGCTCACCTCTCTGTTTCTGAGTAAGGCCTGTTTCTCGGCTCTGTCTGGCTCCTGCAGTGCCGCTGCTGCTCCAGCAGAGGGCAGGAGAGTCTCAGCTCAGCCCGAGGTGCCGCTTCTCTCTCCATTTCTGCCTGCTCCTCCTGAAAACTAAAGTTCATGCTCAGATCTGACAGTAGAGTCTGAAGAACACTGTGATGCTTCAGAAATGAGCAGAGAGTAGTGATGAAGCAACTCTTTACTTGCTCATTCAGCTTTATAATCATCACATAACACACATCATGAATATTGTGTGCATGCTGATGACAACTGACATTAAGAGTCATTCCCTTGATTGTCATTTTAAGTGCAAAGATGACATTGATTGAGATGTCTTTGCCAAGAAAACATATCTCGTCATAAATCTGTCATTAACATGATTGCCACGAGGCCATTGTACTTGTGTCCTGAATGTAACTGCATCGTTCATATTTTTCTTGATCTCAACTACAGCCATACAAATTAAATTAGTCATTAAAATGTCATTTAATATTAATGATATAACATTTTTGACACTTTTAATGAGAAGTTTAATTATGAATTCAGTTTGTTCTACTGAAAAAGTGATCAGAAAAGTATTAATGACACCATTATAATGGTCTCAAGACAATTATGTTTATGACAGATTTATGACAAGTTTTGTAGTCTTGATAATGTCAAGTTGTCATGACAAAGGCATCTCATAATTGCATTTTAAATCTGAGCGAGTGACACAATAACAGCTGTAATAAGCAGCAATTTTCTCATTCTTGCTATGTCATATCATGATTATAAATATGCCATAACAGCCTTATGAACACTCCCTTCAACCCGAAATTACATTTGACAGAAACCAAAATACTAAATAATAATAATAAAATGAACACTTTAAGGTGCAGTATGTAAGTTTGACACCCAGTGGCTGAACTAGGTATTGTACTCCTGGAGCAAAACACATTCACCCGGCTCCTCCTTTGACGAGTCCACACACGCTCAGGTTGCCAGATTGACATGAGTGTGCATGACTATCCAGCCTAAAGGCTGATTTAAGTCATAAATAAAAACAACAGCACACACTAGAAGGAATATTTTCTATACTAAAGGAGTTTTTGTCCTAACAAACACCGTAAATTTATATTTTAGAAACGGCTTCTAGTTCTCACAACAACAGAAAACTGACAATGATCAGCTCAGGTGCACCTCATGAGCTTTATTCAGTGTTAAATGCTAATAATGTGAGTGTGAATGCCATTTTGCATCACATTTATTACCATACTACTGAAAGCAGCAGCGGATAGTTCACCTCAGATCTGGAAAATAAAATAAATTAAACTCTAGAACTGTGATTCAGTGCAAACCAACACATATCAGTGATTCAGCATCTACATTTAATCATGTTAACGAGGTTTAATATGTGTTAATTAGATTATAAACCTTGCCATTCGTCTGGAGTGCAGTGAGTGCACTATTCTGTGCTTCTGAATGGCTGCATTTACATTTCTGTCGTGTTTCGTCTGGTGCAAACAGCCAAATTGCTCATCACTGCAAATCTCGTCATGTAGCGTGTTGTTAGGACACGGGCTTACAATGCAACATGCTCACATAATGTTCACGCTTGTAATATTTATATTATTTGCTAATAATAAGCCCCTCATGTGGAACTCTGAATCTGCGTTTCATTTCGGAGTCTGCTACTGTCCAACAGAGGTCACATTTCGGTCGCAGACACATGCTTTCAGAGCCTTTCTGAATGAATAAATCAAATATGCTACTTTCCACCAAGGCAACCCTGGCTGCTGGAATATAATTGGCTAAACTGGCATTGGGTGGGTTAAATGACCAAAACATAGACAGCCATTCCGGCACGTAACAAGAATGTTCACTGAGCATGTTTCTGAAATATCTGCAGACATATTATGGTATTTTATGCTATAAAAGAGTCAAAAACTCACATACAGCACTTTTAACAATCACATTTCCCACTATTAATGTTGAAATCTTCACATTTCAATTCACAAAGAGGATAAACCACTAAATTACCACTAAATCGGGTCATCCCTTCACTGTATGAAGTCAGACTGGGCATAAACTTAAGCTAACAACATCCTCTAGTTTCATCTTTGCCGTTGTGTATGTGTGAATCTTCTAGTTGTGTGTGTGCAAGTTTGTGTGTGTGAGAGATCTTCTGTTAAACCTCAGAGAGTGTTTACACCTGCTCTTTCAGCCACGGGTGTAAATATATATGTGTGTGTGTGTGTGTGTGTGTCTTAAACCGTGTGTCCTATGGTTATCTTCAGGCTCCACAGATCAGCTCTTCTCTCCCCGAGGCCGACCGCAGAGACGCCAGCAAGGTGCTCCAGCGTCCTCCTCCAGCTAACCTCACCTGCGTAAAACACACACACGCCTAACACTCTCACACACACTTCTCATCTGTTTTCCATTGCAGACGCTCTCCATCTCGCCAGATCCATCATTCATCCATCTGTCTGTCCGTCCATCTGCTCATCTTTCAGCTTGTCATGATTGTGTCTCTCTCGTTCTGTTGCTTGCGGATTATATGTGTGTGTGTCAGTGTTTATGGACCTTAGTCACATGTTTGAGTTCACACTCAAATGAGAGCAGTGCTGCGAGCCGCAGATGTGGAGTGTGTTCACTGAGATCTTCCTTAAAGGCTAAAGATTTAAATATTTGACCAATGTGTTTAAATATAGTCAAGTACTTTTTTAAATGTAAGTGTTTTCAACACATTTTTAAACATAATACTGTTAATCGGCCATTTCTAATAGTTAATTTCTTTTGTCTTCGTGATGACAGTTGTTATCACCAGCTCGCTCCCGACCACACCATAAAAGGGATCAGATACACAAAAAGCTATTAATGAAATAAAGATTTATTAAAGGGAATAACAAAGTATAACAAACTGGCTAAGGATTTAAAATAAATAAGAAATCAACTGAAATTCAGCTGTAAAAAAAACATAAGATGGTGAAACAAAAGAGTTGGAACAAAATCACCTGTCTGGGGAATAAATCCTGGTTTATACTTCTGCGTCAAGTGATCAGCGTGACCCACGGTGCATGCAACGCGCGTAACTGTACATTTATACTTCTGCGCGCTGTTGGTCTGCATTAACACTTTCGAAACACTAGTTGGCAGTGAGGTGTAAATGTTCCTCTGTGTCGAGTTTCTTCGCTGCTGTTCTGTTTTTTCTGAACACTTCCTGAATGTACAAGTGGCTCAAACTCGCTCATTTTGAGGCAGGAACCGGCGGACGTGCAACAACTTTAACTATGATGTAAACCCAAAACAAAACTTTCCATCTGGAGCTCCTTCACGGGACTCCACACTTGTAAACAAACATCCCTTCGGGCTCGTTTTACTCTCGGTCCCGCCCAGACTCGTCAGCGCTACCAAGCTGACCAATCACAGAGCTCGCGCTACGCGTAGTTGCGAGGTGTAGTTACATTTTTTGAGAGGTGCACGTCAGTGACGCCGACAGCCACAGCGTAGGGCTATGCGTCAGCACGTAGGCAGTGCTGTAGCATACACGTGCACTTGACGTAGAAGTATGAATCAGCCTTAACGGTCCATCAGAGGAAGTGCCGTTCTTCACAAAAAGTTCAAATATATCCTACAGAGACCCAAAGAAATTTCTTTCGTTTTCTTTTTTTTTTTTTTTTTTTCTGTGATTTTTATTTATTTATTTATTTTTTTATTTTACATCCTTTGTAAAATAAAAAATCTACAATTTAAAGTTTTTACATTTTTTGTTTTTAGTTTTAATTTTACAACATGTCCGCTGTAGTGGACCACAGGACCATTTTAGTTTGAAACGACAGCCAAACTCAGTCAACAAAACTGGACAGGATATGGCTGTAAAGGGATATTAATCCAATGTTAATATAACAAAAACTAAACTAAAGCCATTTTTTTTTCCTTTTGAATTGAAATTCCTGAAACAGTTTAGTCTGAAACAAAGCCGAAATGACTCAGGCCCCGTTTACACTAGTTTAAAAACGCCGTTTTAGATTAAAAACGATCCGCGTCCACACTAGCTTTCACCTAGCGTTTCTGAACATATCTCCGTCCACACTACGCCACCAATAGCGTATATCACGTGATTATTCGCGCACTCTGGGCATGCGCGTTCTAGCGTATATATTCAGCTGCTCTTGTAAAAAAGGCAGAGTTTAACTGCACAATGGCGCCTAAAACAGACAATAGTGCAAACAGCGCTCCCATTTCTGTGTCCATGTTGTTGTTTACAGTAAATTCTGGTCTGCTGTCTTCCGGTAGCGTTAAAGCCATGTGTTATAGTCATGTGATAGGGGCTTGACGAATAAGGGAAGGATAAGCAATGACACTAAAGCCCCAATCAGGAAGCGAATGTCAGCAGCCCCGCCTCCGTATTCAGATGTCTCCCATAGCAAAACTTAGCGTTTTAAAACTGAGGCCCCGTTTACACTAATGCGTTTTCGTTTTAAAACGCATACATTTTGCTAAGGTTACACCATCTGTCCACACTACACCGGAGTTCTCAAGTGCTGAAAACGGAGCGTTTCGAAAACGCTGGAGAGGCCGTTTTCATTCTGAAACGCTGCTGCTCCGTCTCAGTGTGGATGAAGGAAAACGGAGACATTTGAATACGGAGGCGGGACTGCTGAGATTCGCTACCTGATTGGGGCTTTTGTGTCATTGCGTATCCTTTCCTTATTCGTCAAGCCCCTATCACATGACTTTAACACATGGCTTTAACGCTACCAGAGGACAGTACTGTAAACAACAACATGGACACAGAAATGCGAACGTTGTTTGCACTATTGTCTGTCCATTGTGCAGTTATTCATTTGTTACGTTTAGTAACTCGACCTCGTCGTCTGTCCACAAAAATACCTCTCTTGCTTTCTTTGCCATCGCGTTTAATGTTCAACCGGCGTTTGTTGACTAACAATAACCAAATGCCGAGCGAGACGCATGCTTTGTTTATACTAGAATGCGCATGCCCAGAGTGCGCGAATGATCACGTGATATACGTTTTTGGTGGCGTAGTGTGGACGGAGATATGTTCAGAGACGCTAGGTGAAACGCTAGTGTGGACGCGGATCATTTTTGATCTAAAACGCTGTTTTAAAACTAAAAGGCACTAGTTTAAACAGGGCCTAAAACTACTGTAAACAGGGCCTCAGGGCTCTCTCTCAGGGTATATCAGCTATGTGTGAACTCTTGAATGGTGCTCTAAAAAGTAGTTGTTCGTGAATGCATGTGAACCCTGTGTAGGCATTTTCCAAAGCTATAATGGTTTCTGAGAAACACTTTCAAGATTAGATCCTGCTTCAAGGATTAGCCATTTAGCTGCTTCTCCAGTAAACGCATCTCATTGAACACACTCATTCATCCCTGCATCACAGCCTTGCTTTTGTTTGCATGTACAGGATACTGACTTTGACTAAGGTCTGCACAAGTTTGTTTCCTTCAGTTTGTTTTTAAGTTATTTTCTTCCTGTGGTCATCGTTTGTTTTTTTGCTTTCTCTCTCCATCCCTTGTTTGTGTGTGTGTGTGTGTGTGTGTGTGTCGTTGTCTGGTGTAGAGCACAGAGGTCAAACCTGAGGTCAACGGTCAGCCAGAGGTTGTAGAAGTCGTGGAAGAAACCGTGGTCATCGAGGAGGTGGTCAAAGCCAAGCCCAAAAGTCCCACTCCTGAACCAGAGAGCGCGGCGCAGGACCGCAGTTTATCGTCCGACAGCGAGAGTGAAGACGAGGCTGAGTATCACGCGCACACGCCCAGCATCTCAGTCCAGCTGATCAAAGAAGAGCCAGAGGAGGAGCTTAACCAACAAGCCCCGCCCTCTGAGCCTGAGCCAATCACAGAAACAGAGCCAGCAGTCCCTGCCCCCTCTGCACAAACCGAAGAGGATGAAGCTCCCAATGGACACTCCCCCATTCCAGAAGCCCCGCCCACTGAGACAGAAGAGGAGGAGCCTCACATCGTCAATGGCGGCGTTTCTCGAGTGGAAACGGAGGTTATTTGTTGTTCGGAGGTAATTTTTAATATCAGTTTCAGAGGCCGCCGCCGCTCTTCTTCTCCTCCATTTCCCAAAATCCTTCCCGGATCAAGATCTCTTCAAGCACAGGCTGCTCCTCTTCACCTTTTTTCTCGAAGGAAGAGATCGTAGTATTAAAATAAACAAGCGTTTTGTCTGCTTAAACATCAGTCATTCCATCCTATCGCCTTTTTACGTTGATTTTATTCCTTTATATTCACACACACACACACACACACACTAATACACAGGCTTTTAAAGAGTGTATATTGTACATTGCATGTTGTGTGTCAGTGCATGGTTTTTGTGTAGTGTAGCTTGTTCGATATCCTGATTACTGTACGTTGAGTCTGTTAGTAGACAAACAAGTGCTGATTTGAACACACAACACGGTAAATCAGGGTGTAACAATATGTTTTAACAATTTAACAATGCTATAAACAAAGCCAAACAAGAGTTAAAATGGTATCATTTTCTGAAAAATAAAGTAATTGTAAATAGTAAAAAATTATAATATGTTAATTTAGGCTTTATATCTGACTTACTTTATATCTGAAAAACATCTAAATATGGTTTTCAATTCAATTAATTTTTGTATTTTCAATGTATCGTTACACCCTAAATTATTGTGAGTGTTTTGAAGCGCAGTATGTTGAAATTTTTCTGATACAGCATCCATTCTGCTCTGTGTGTGTGTGTGTGTGTGTGTGTGTGTGTGTGTGTGTGTGTGTGTGCGTGTGCGTGTGCGTGTGCGTGTGTGTGTGTGTTTGTGTGTGTGTGCGCGTGTGTGTACGTGCGTGCGTGCTTTTGCTTGTGCATGTGCTGTTTTATCAACACTACCAAAGAGCTCAGAAACCAAAGCTCCACTAATACATGTCACACACACTTTTGGGTTTGTTTTATTTAATGTATATTTTTATATTATTTATGATTTTTTATATCTATTTTCAACACCTTTGGGGTGTATTTATTTTTGTATTATTATTTTGGACACTTTTGCGGTTGTTTTTTTACATATATTTTTTACATTATTTTTGGGGGTTTTATATATACAGTAACAGTTATTTTTTAAAATAGTTTTAACACTTTTGGGTTTGTTTTTCATTTCTTTTGTATATTATGTTTTATATATATATATATATATATATATATATATATATATATATATATATATATATATATATATATATATATATATATATATAAAAACACGTTTGTGCTTATTTTTTATTATTTTATTATTTTATTATTTTTTTGCCTATTATTATTATTAATAATATCAATTTTATATATATGTTTTTGACACTTTGGCTTGTTTTTATTATTATTTTCATTACTCGAGACTTGTTTTATTATTTCTTTTTATTTTAATAATTCTTCCGTTGTATTTTTTTTATATTTTTGACACTTTTGAGCTTGTTTTTATTTCCTTTTATAGGAATTGTTTTTAATATATTTTAACACTTTTGGTCTTGTTTTTTATTTTATTATTAATATTATCATTATTATTTTGTTTTTATATATTTTTTGACACTTTTGGGCTTGTTTTTTGACACTTGTTTTATTATTTATTTTTATTTTATTATTTTATTGGGTGTTTTTTTTTTACCCTTTTGTGCTTGTTTTTATATTAATTTTTTATTATTATTGGTATTATTTTTGTTTTTTACATATATATTTTCAACACATTTCGGCTTTTTTATTATTTTGGACATGTCTGTTTTTTTATATTATTATTATTATTATTTTGTTATAATTATTATTACATAATTTTTTCTTTATATATTGTACACATTCGTGCTCGTTGTTTTTATCTGAGGCTGCTGTAGGCTGCATGCTTTCTACCAAAGAGGTGTAGTTCATAGTGGTTCTTTTCTGCAGTCTGCATGAGCTGGTGTTGGTGTGTGTGTGTGCTGTTAGCAGTGTTTGTGTAGTTTTATTGTCATTATATTCACTCTCTCTGTCTCTCCGTAGCCTCCAGTTGTGAAGACGGAGATGGTGACCATTTCAGACACGTTTGCAGCGCAGAAGACGGAGATCTCCACTAAAGAGGTGCCCATCGTTCACACCGAGACCAAGACCATCACCTATGAAGCTGCGCAGGTAACACAACATCAGAACTTCAGCATTCAGACACAAGAAACCAAGGTTGATTTTGTATTTTTTTTAGATTTAAAGGGCACCTCTTATGCAACAATCACTTTCATTAGAGGTTTAAACACTGAAGCGGTGTGTGAATATTATAGCCAGCTTCTAATAATAAACATGAGTTAATTATATTGTATGTAATGAGACAGTCTGCAGGAACACTTTGATTGACATTCCCCCTATGTACGTGTCATCAGAGGGGGAAACCCCACCCACTAGTGACCATCTCTCCCTCATTAGCATAAACAGCCCTGAGTGTGAAGCAGCCGTCTGTCCATTAGAGTTTGAGTCTGCATCTTGTCAGACTACTGGCTGCTTGCGATGTTGCCAAATGTGAATGAAGCTGTTAGTTGTCTTGAATGCAGAGTGATGCAGCTGTGGCCAGTGTGTGATGCTCAGTGTGTGTTCGGTGTTTGATTGACAGCTGGATGGTAATGGAGACGGAGAGCCTGGTGTCCTCATGACTGCCCAAACCATCACCTCTGAGTCTCTCTGCACCACCACCACCACACACATCACCAAGGTAACTCCCAAACACATAATGAGACAACACACACACACCACCACGTTAACACACACTCACAACCATGGCAACATGCACACATACACACACACATCACCAAAATAACACACACATTACCATGGTAACACATGCACATAACCAAGATAACATGCTCAAACACACACACACACACGCATCACACAGATAAAACGCACATTACCAAGGTAACACCCAAACACACACATCACCAATATAACACACACAAAACCGAGATAACGCACACACCACCATGGTAACACACACACACACAAACACATAACCAAGATAACATGCACAAACACACACACACACATCACCAAGATAACACACAGACATAACCAAGATAACCATCACACATCACCAAGATATCACATACACACCACCATGGTAACACACATACACATACACACTACCATGATAACACACACTCATAACCAAGATAATACAAACACACTCACATCACCAAGGTAACACACACCACCACGTTAACACACACTCAAAACCATGGCAACATGCACACTCACGCATCATCATCAAAGTAACACACACATTACCATGGTAACACACACACACACCACCATGGTAACACACACACACACATAACCAAGATAATGTGCACAAACACACTCGCACACACATCACCAAGGTAACGCACACACACCATGGTAAAATGCACACACACACCCAATTAAGGTAACACACTAAAGCACACAAAACCATAGTAACACACACGCTGTCATTTGCATACTACCCGTTCTAAATAGAATTGTGTGTGTGTGTGTGTGTGTGTGTGTGTGTGTGTGTGTGTGTGTGTGTGTGTGTGTGTGTGTGTGTGTGTGTGTGTGTGTGTTTTCTGATGGACAGACACTAAAGGGCGGCCTGTCAGAAACTCGCATTGAGAAGCGCATCGTCATCACGGGAGACTCTGACATTGATCACGATCAGGTGAGACTCTCTCTCTCACACACACACACACACACACACACACACACACACACACTCAAACATACTGCGACACATCACACACATATACTCTCAGAAATACTCACACATACACACAGACATCAGTGGTGGAAAGAGGACTGAAAAATCATAAGTAAAAGTAATGTTGCTTTCCTAAAATGTAGTGCAGTAGAGTAAAAGCATCTGCTGTAAATTACTCACAGTAGAGTAAACAGTAGCCATCTTAAAGTACTCAAGAGTAGTGCGCATTACACTGTGAAAGACTGATGTGTTTATAGCCCGTCTCGTGTTTGGTACCCTTTCGAAAAAGTGGTACAGTACAGTTCGCTGTTAGGTACCTTTTGACAGTGGAAACAGCCATAAAAGCGTACTGAACCGAACTGAACCACTCAGGGGAAACGGGCCATTACATGCAGTTTGAGAAGGGATGTGTAAACGTAACATTCTGTAGTGCATTCAGTTATCTTCCTGTATTCCTTACTTCATTCATTCCTTTCGTTGTTTGTTCATTCTGTCGTTCGCTCTCTCTTGCTCGTTTCTTCGCTCATTCGTTTGTTTCTTCGTTCACTCGTTCCTTTGTTCGTTCTTTCCTTCATTCATTCCTTTTTCCTCCGTTCCTTCCCTGTTTCCTCTCTTCTGTTGTTTGTTTGTTCCTTCATTCGTTGCTTTCCTTTCTTTCCTCGTTCCTTTTCTTCATTCCTTCCTTCTCTCCTTCCTTCTTTTCATCCTTCCTTTCTTCCTTCCTTCCATTGTTTGTTCATTCTGTCGTTTGCTTGCTTGTTCCTTCCTTTCTTCGTTCCTTTGTTTATTCGTTCCTCCATTCCTTCCTTCGTTTCTTTTCTTCTTTTTTCCTTCTTTCCTTCCTTCTTTCCTTCCTTTTCTTTCTTCCTCCCTTCCGTTGTTTGTTCGTTCTGCCCTTCCTTTATTTATTCATTCATTCATTCATTCGTTTGTTTGTTTTTTTCCTTCATTCGTTTGTTCTTTCCTTAATTGCTATCTTTTTTTATTCACTCACTCAATCATTCTTTTATTCCTTCCTTCATTTGGTTGTTAGTGCATTTGTTTGTTCCTTCCTTCCTGCCTTCAGTTCTTCCTTCCTTCCCTCCTTCCTTCCTTCTTTCCTTCCTTCCCTCCTTCCTTCCTTCTTTCTTTCCTTTCTTCCCTCCTTCCTCCCTTCCTTCAGTCCTTCTTTCCTTCCTTCCCTCCTTTCTTTTTACTTTATTTGTTCCTTCCTTTATTCCTCCCTTCTTTTCCTTTCTTCATTAGATTCTTCCCTCCTTCCTACCTTCAGTCCTTCCTTCAGTCCTTCCTTCCCTCCTTCCGTCCTGCCGTCCTCCAGTTCTTCCTCCCTTCAGTCCTCTCTTCCTTCAGTACTTCCTTCAGTCCTTCTTTCTTCCTTCCTTCGAAGAAAACGTTTCTATTACAGCAGTTTGCGTATTTGAGATTTGTTACTTTACACCACTGACAGACACACATACAGTATACACTCAGACACACACACACATATACAGGCACACACACACAAACACACTCTGACATAAGCACACATGTCTGTCTGTGGCTGGAAGAAAAAAAGAGCTTGGGTTTTAATTAATGAACACCACGCCGGTCAGTCTGACCTGAGATCAGTGTGGTGATGTTAGCTTGTGCAGTGGTTTAAGAGTGTGAATGAGGGTCAGTTCTGTTAGTGTAGCGCATCGTGTGTGTGTTTGTGTGACGCACAGCCTTCTGATCACGCACATGAGTTACCATAGAGACCGGTTCATCCACACGTGTGTTTCCCCGTCATCTGTGTGTGTGTGTGTGTGTGTGTGTGTGTGTGTGTGTGTGTTCATTTTTTCAGTTGTTCCATTACATTTTTTTGTTTGATTTGTTTGCTTTGTTTGTTCATGTGTGTGTGTGTGGTGCGGGTCAGGCGTTGGCCCAGGCTATAAAGGAGGCCAAAGAGCAGCACCCTGACATGTCAGTGACCCGCGTGGTGGTGCACAAAGAGACGGAGCTGGCCGAGGAGGACGACTGAAGCGCAGGTAAACACTCGAACCTCCTCGTGCTCCTGCGGCCCGAGCGCTCGCTTCTCTTCCTCTCTCCTTGTGTGTGTGTGTGTGTGTGTGTGTGTCCATCTCTTTCTTTTTTCCATCTGACCAATGTTTTTGGAGATCTCAGCAGATCCGCAATCCATACACTCCACATTATAATCTGCGCATAAAGAAACAGCCAATAGTAGTTTATATGCTAATGTTAAGGGATAGTCCATGCAAACATTTTAATTAGCTGTTTCCACACTCAAGTTTTCTCCTCTGTTAAACACAAGGGAAGATATTCTGAAGAATGCTGGAAAAAAAGCAGCTGTTCACCTCCATAGAAACACTATATAAGCTGCTTTGTCCAGCATTCTTCAGAGTATCTTCTTTTGTTCTTGCATCTCTGACCTGCCGTTATCCTTAAAGTGTATAAACACAGTTGTGATTGTTTTTTTTTTTTTGTGTGAATAGTTTAAAAATATTAATTTCCTGCTAATATTTGAGACTGTTTAAGGACAGTAACACACACACACACACACACACTCACTCAGCACAATCATGTCCAAATCTACAGCTAGGGATGGCTGATGTGAAACTGTCGTTCCGACACAATGTCGAGATCCAAGTATCAACTCTGGGCTTTAATACCTCAGTTTGCTTAACTGATTCTTTGCTGAAGCTGTTGCAGAGCAATACATAAAAATGACCCCTAGGTGTCACTGTAGAGACTGATTTTGAAATGTTTCAAAGCTTAGACACGTTTGCTTCGACTGTTTCAGTGTTTCACGAAGCCTTGCTTTGCCCACCACGGCGCTCGCTGTTCTCAGACCAGCTGATGCTGTGCATCCACTGATACAGAACATCACTGTTCAGATCTGTTCTGCAGTGGGGTTTTATCATCCACAGCATCAAAACACACCACCACTTTACAAACCGCTGCTGAAGTTTGAGCCCAGATCATCATTCATCAGGGATTGAAGTGTGTTTGTGCTGCCGGCACACTATTCTTGAGATGAAGAGCTGCTTTTACCTCTCTGAGCAGCTACACTAAACCTTAGAAATGCAGAAAGTCTTGATGAAGCATGATTCACACGGGATTAGTATTATCTGGAGACCTTGTGTGATTTAGAAATTTTCCCTCTGATTTCCGTGTGGTGTTTTTGACAGTATAAGCGAGACTTTTGTTTTTCTCAGCTTTACTGACTTATCTCTCAGATACAATGTTGAGGCATTCTATGATTCAGTTCGATGGATAAAAAAAGAAACAAATATCAAAAACTAGGCTGGTTTTAACAGCAGATGCCGCTCTAGGCTATTTTTTTATAGAAGACGATGCTCTAGACTAGTTTTAACAGCAGACGGCACTCTAGGCTAGTTTTTAACAACAGATGCCGCTCTAGGCTAGTTTTTAACAACAGATGCCGCTCTAGGCTAGTTTTTAACAGATGCCGCTCTAGGCTAGTTTTAACAGTAGATGCCACTCTAGACTAGCTTTAACAGCAGACGGCGCTTTAGGCTAGTTTTTAACAACAGATGCCGCTCTAGGCAAGATTTTAACATCAGATGTCGCTTTAGGCTAGTTTTAACAGCAGATAGCACTCTAGGCTAATTTTTAACAACAGATGCCGCTCTAGGCTAGTTTTTAACAGATGCTGCTCTAGGCTACTTTTTAACAGATAGTGCTCTAGGCTAGTTTTTAACAGATGCCGCTCTAGGTTAGATTTTAACAGATAGCGCTCTAGGCTTGTTTTTAACAGATGCCGCTCTAGGCTTGTTTTTAACAGATGCCGCTCTAGGCTAGTTTTTAACAGATGCTGCTGTAGGCTAGTTTTTAACAGATGCTGCTCTAGGCTATCTTTTAACAGATGCCGCTCTAGGCTAGTTTTTAACAGATGGGGCTCTAGGCTACTTTTTAACAGATGGCGCTCTAGGCTAGATTTTAACAAATAGCGCTCGAGGCTAGTTTATAACAGATGGCACTCTAGGCTAGATTTTTACCAGATAGCGCTCTAGGCTAGTTTTAACAGATGCTGCTCTAGGCTAGTTTTTAACAGATGCTGCTCTAGGCTATTTTTTAATAGATGTCACTCTAGGCTAGATTTTAACAGCAGATGGTGCTCTTGGCTATTTTTTAACAGATGCCACTCTAGGTTAATTTTTTAACAGATGCCGCTCTAGGCTAGATTTTAACAGCGGATGGTGCTCTAGGCTATTTGTTAACAGATGCCACTCTAGGCTAGATTTGCGTGCAGACAACACTTAAGGCTTGTGTTTACCAGCAGATGGCGCTCTAGGCTAGTTTTAAACAGCAGATGGCGCTCTAGGCTAGTTTTAAACAGCAGATGGTGGTCTAGGCTAGTTTTAAACAGCAGATGGTGGTCTAGGCTAGTTTTAAACAGCAGATGGTGGTCTAGGCTAGTTTTTAAACAGCAGATGGCGCTCTAGGCGAGTTTTAATAACAGACGAAACTCTAGATTACACAAGCTGAATTCACAGGTCCAAATTTGCTAGAGATGTTGCACACTGAGGACATCTGCTGGTTAAAATGGGCTAATTCTAAAATAAATCATAAAATAATAAATCATTTGCTGGTGTGGACACAAATATAATTATTCTGATATTAATTTCCTTGGTGTGAATGAACCCTGAACAGAGCTGAATGTGTCAGTGTTATAGAGCTCATATTGCGATCATTAGGAGGAGCCATGTTCAAAACTCTCCTTTTTGTCTACATGTCTTCTCTAGATCTCTTCCTCTAGATGTCTGTTCTTCTTTCCGCTCGGTGCACATTTACTTGATGAGTAAATCTTGTGTGTGTGTGTGTGTGTGTGTGTGTTTTCTCTCTCTCAGAGCTGAAGTCGGGCTGGTCAGAGCGGGTCGCCGGTGGAGGAGGAACATCTGCATCTTCTATCATTCACAACCAGAACCACTTAGCTAACATTTGTAGCATTTTATTTTTTTAGTGTTTGTTTTATCTCTATTTTACCCCCCCTCCCCTCTCAAAAGATCGTCTTGACCATTTATGAAGACCAGATTTATGTTATTTTTATTGTCGATTAGTAATTCACATTCCTAGTTCACGGGTTTGGAGAGGAGGAGTCCTGTTGGGGCGTAATATTAATTAATAATAAGAGGAGCGTGAGCATATGAAGGTGACATGAACCATTACTGTAGGGGGCGGGGCTGATGATGGGGGCGGGACTACAGTGTAATTGTCAATTGGTTTTATAATGTCATAATGGGAAGGGATAGCACAGGATGATTGTGATTGGTGGACAGCGCTGTCAATCATTCCTCTATGCAGACCAACATTCCACTGAGAGGATGAAGAAGAACCTCTTGTACCTCTCTGAGAACCAGGTGAAACCTTACACACACACAAAACAAAAACAAGAAACCTAGGCAGCTCTATGGAAAGTTTTGATTTCCAGCCATTTTTCTGGCACCAACATTCAGATATGTATTTGTAGATCATCTTTTTTTTTTTTAATCTGCTGATTTGGTGGAGATCCCGAGTGTTTTAAATCTTTTTAGCGAAATTTTTTGATGAACAAATGAACTGCCAGCGCTGATGTTTGTAGGCCTGTGCTCCGTCTCTTTCTGTCCGCTCCTCATCCCACCCGCTGTATAGCAGTTAAACCGTAGCATTGACTCTCTTTCCTTTTTTTAAGCAGCTTTGGATGATCTGTCATGTTTTTATGCCCCACCCATTGTGTAACACTTCAAATAAAAGTTTGTTTATTCTCTAATTATGCCTGTGTGCTTTGTTGGTTCAGAGTTTTGATGTGATTGTAGTCCAACATTAATAGTTCGTTCAGTTTAACGTTAACATTGATGATTCCTGATGTTAATGTTGCAGTGAAATTAAAATGCCGCTCAAGGCTATTTTTTAAAAAGATGCCGCTCCAGGCTAGATTTTAACAGATGCTGCTCTAGGCTAGACTTTAACAGCAGATGGTGCTCTAGGCTAGGTTTTAACAGATACCACTCTAGGCTAGATTTTAACAGATGCCGCTTTAGGCTAGATTTTATCAGCAGATGCTGCTCTAGGCTAGATTTTAACAGCAGATGCTGCTCCAGGCTAGATTTTAACAGCAGATACTGCTCTAGGCTAGATTTTAACAGCAGATGCCGCTCTATACTAGTTTTAACAACAGACATCGCTCAAGGCTAGATTTTAACAGCAAATGCTGCTCTAGGCTATTTTTTTACAGATGCAGCTCTAGGCTAGATTTAACAACAGACAGCGCTCAAGGCTAGATTTTAATAGATGCCACTCTAGGGTAGATTTTAACAGATGCTGCTCTAGGCTGGTTTTTAACAGATGCTGCTCTAGGCTAGTTTTTAACTGGTGCCACTCTAGGCTAGATTTTAACAGATGCCTCTCTAGGCTAGATTTTAACAGCAGATGGTGCTCTAGGGTATTTTTTAACAGATGCCGCTATAGGCTAGTTTGTAACAGGTGCCACTTTAGGCTAGATTTTAACAGATGCCGCTCTAGGGTAGATTTTAACAGATCTGCTCTAGGCTAGTTTTTAACAGATGGTTCTCTAGACTATTTATACAGATGCCACTCTAGGCTAGTTTTTAACAGATGCCACTCTAGGCTAGATCTTAACAGATGCCGCTCTAGGCTAGAATTTAAAGGGCCATGAAACCTCGTTTCAGCAGGGTGTTTTCACTTCACGCTTGTTTTGCCAACACAACGTGGCGTCTCTGCCATCTACACTCTGACAGTAATGAATATTAATGAAGTTGCACAATAGAGCGCGCTGATTGGTTTGAACCAATCCTTACTCATGCATTAATGCATCACACTGTAAGATGTAATAAGACACACTCTGGCACAGACGTCCAGTCTGCACGCTGGAATACACGCTATTATGTCATGACCGTGACGCAGCTTCAAAAATTAGTTTCAAACCGGAAGTACGAATTTGCTTGAAATAACGCAAAAACAACCAATTTACACTTTTTAGTGAAATATAGGTGTCCTAATAGTGTTTTTAGCAGTGTGGGACACAGATACCACTGTCAACAGCTCAAAAAATGTGTTTTGGTGTTTCGTGACCCTTTAACAGCAGATGGTGCTCTAGGGTATTTTTTAACAGATGCCGCTCTAGGCTAAATTTGCATGCAGACAGCGCTTAAGGCTTGTGTTTAACAGCAGATGGCGCTCTCAGCTAGTTTTAAACAGCAGACAGTTCATATTTGTTTATGTATACAGTAGTGCTTGTTATAAACAATGTATCTGTGCTCTTCATTAATGTGTTCAATTTAATTTGTCCTCATAATCTTTATTCAAATACCATAATGTTTCCTCCCACCTTGAAACACTTCTGGTCACGTGGAATGCCTTTAGGGCTGGGCTACAACTAATAGCCCCGCTGCAAATTACTGATAGCTCCGCCCTAAATAACTTATAGCCTATCAGTTATTTAGGGCAGGGCTGTCTGTCATTGTTGTAGTTGTGTTACCGTGGCAACTGCAGTATCATCACAACAGATCATTTATTGCAGTTGTCGTTACCATAGCAACTATAATCACCACAACAGATCATTTTTTGTGGTTGCTTTGTTACCATAGCAACTGTAGAATAACCACAAATGACCATTTATTGTGGTTGTTGTGCTACCATAGCAACTGTAGGATCACCACAGCATATTTTTTATTGTGGTTGTTGTTACCATATCAACTATAGAATCACCACAATGGACTATTTAGTGTCGGTGCTACTATAGCAACTGTACAATCACTACAACGGATCATTTATTGAGATAGTTGTGTTACCATAGCAACTATAGAATCACCACAACGGACTATGAGGTGTAGGTGTTGTTACCATAGCAACTGTAGAATCACAACAGCATTTATTGTAGTTGTTGCCATAGCAACTAGAATAATAACAACATCATTTATTGTAGTAATTGTTACCATAGCAACTGTAGAATCGCCACAGCAGACCATTTATTATAGTTGTTACCATAGCAACTGTATAATTACCATAACAGATCATTTATTGTGGTTGTTACCATAGCAACTGTAGGATCACCACAGCAGATTTTTTTTATTGTGGTTGTTGTGTAACCATAGCAACTGTTGAATCACAACAGCATATCCATTCAAGTACTGTAGTACACTACTGTGTGTATGTGTGTGTGTTTCTCCAGAGTTCTGCGGCTGTGCTTGTTTGTGTATGGTCGTGTGTGTGTTCCTCCAAAGCTCTTCATCTGGTCTTGTGTGTGTGTGGTGTGTGTCTCCTTTTCTCTGTCTGCTGTCTGAAACAATGCAGATATGCTGTTTGTCGAGGGTCTGCGCTCACGGCCAGCTGCTGCTCTGCTGAGAGACACACCAGAAACACTCGCTCAGACAAACACACACTTTACTGAAGAAACCAGAATGGGCCTTCAACAGGGTACACTGCAATGTTTACTATGAAGGAGTGAGTTGAGTTCATTCATTCATTCATTTTTTTTTTTTGGTTTAGTCCCTTTATTAATCTGGGGTCACCACAGTACATCTTGCAGTTTGTGATGCATTTTGGAAACAGGAGATGAGCCCCTCGTCTAATGCGCCACCTGGCTTGAGAAACCCGTTTAGTCATTATTTGGGTAGCACACATATTCTGAATGCCTTCGGCAGAATCTAAATGAGCCATTTTAATCTAGATTAATTCCAAGATTACAGTCAAATTAATCTAGATTTTAAAAAAATTATCTATGCCCACCTATAAAAATACATATAAATACATACCCAGGTAAAAAGTCCACTAAAATGCTCTTTATTTAAGTACACTTAGTACACTTTTCAGTAATGTACTAAAAGTGCTCTATTTTCACACACTAATTTTGTACTAAATGTACTAAAAGATAGTATTAAGTATATGTTAAGATAAACTTAATACCACCTAAGTGTACTCAAATGTGCTGTTTTGAGACACCCTGAAATTGAACTAAAATGTGCTTTTAACAAACTATATCTGTATTTAAAAAAATATATATTTAGTTACAACTAGAAATACACTTGAACCCTAATTTTAAACATTTAAATATATTTAAGAATAGCATAAAGTATAATATTAATAAATAAAAAAATATACAAAATGTGAAAGCAGCGTGCTAAAATACAATTTAAGTACACTAAGTATATTTTTTAAATAATGAACTAAAAGTGCTCTATTTTCACACTAATTTTAATTTACTAAAAGATAGTGTTAAGTATATGTTAAGATACATTTAATACCATCTAAGTGTACTCAAATGTGCTGTTTTGAGACACCATGAAATTGATCTAAAATGTGCTTTTAACAAACTATATCTGTATTTTAAAATATATATATATTTAGTTAAAACTAGAAATACACTTGAACCCTAATTTTAAACATTTAAATATATTTATGACAAATTTAAAGTATAATAGTAATATATTAAAAGAATATACAAATTGTAAAAAGTGTGCTTAATACTGTATTAAAAGTATTTTGGGAAAATATACTTCTACAATACATTACTAATAGATTTTTTATATATTAACTTATTTTAAACCTAGGATTGGTATGTAAACAGTGTATTAAAAATCAACTAATGTTGAAAGCATTTAACGCACACAATTAAAAAACACACTAATAAAACTCTGTTGGATGTTTTTTCTGTAGTGTACTTTATTGTAGAACACTAAAGATTTATTTAAGTATTGCTGATATTTATTATACTTTTGTCAAGTGTACTTAAGTCCTACTGAAGTATAAACATACTTTTAATTAGTATATTTATAGTGTAAAACCATCAAACTTTTATTTAACACAAAAAATAACAATGTGCTAAAAATGTATTTGCGGGTATTTAAGTGTATTTTAATTGCATTTAATTATGATTTTTTTTCACCTGGGTATAAATGTAGTTCATTTACTTTAGTTATTACTATTGGACTGTGGAGAGACTTTCAACCAGCACAACAACACGTGTCTGAACACGATGTGCCCCTCCAAGTAAAGTCATGACACAATTATACATTACTAACTCGTGACTTCATGTTAGTTACATTTAGCTTAAACTTAAATGTTCATTAAAACATTCATTAACAAGATGTACTAACAAGTAATTAAGGTAGCCGTTATTCACACGTGAGCTCTTGTGACTCGTGTTCTAGTTAAAGTTCTGCCTTTACTCATCATTATTCATAATAAAGTGACGTTTAGTTTGCATATTAACACATCATTATTCCTGTACTTCTGCTGAAACTATACAATGCGCCATCACAGGTCTGTATGTAGTGTTGTTGGTCTTACTGTGTGTGAGTTTGCCGCTGAAGAAAGCGATGAGGAGCAGCAGTAGCGCAGTCACAGGGAGGAAGATCCCCGTCCACAGGAACCATCCCGGCAGCTCGTCCAGAAACACAGCACTCATCAGCTCCTGCACCGCGGGAAAACTGGAGGAACACTACACAAACCCAAACAAAAAGCTGGAGGTAAAGCTGAAACCCGTGATCATTTAGAGGATTTACCGCTGCTGGTTAATGCTTGACTCAATGACCTCTGAACTCAGGAGTGTGTGTGTGTGTGTGTTATCAGAAGAGCAAATTGCATCAACAGAACACACAAACACACACGTCAGTATTCGAGACGAGTCATAAATCAAAACTCCTTTCTGAACAGTACAAACATCACTGTGCCTGCAACTGAGTTTGAGTGCGTTATACTTTTCACCGGTCACTTTATTAGGTACACCTGACTAGTACCCTTTTGCCTTCAGAACTGCTTTAATCCTTCATGGCGGAGATTCAACAAGCTACTGGAAATATTCCTCAGAGATTTTGCTCCATATTGACATGATAGCATCACACAGTTGCTGCAGATTTGTCGAATCTCTCGCTCCACCACATCCCAAAGGTGCTCTATTGGATTAAGCTCTGGTGACTGTGGAGGCCATTTGAGTACAGTGAACTCATTGTCATGTTCAAGAAACCAGTCTGAGATGATTCACGCTTTATGACATGGTGCGTTATCCTGCTGGAAGTAGCCATCAGAAGATGAAGACACTGTTGTCATAAAGGGATGGACATGGTCAGCAGCAATACTCAGGTAGGCTGTGGCGTTGACACAATGCTCAATTAGTACTAATGGGCCCGAAGTGAACCGTTGATACAAGGCAGGATGGATACATGCTTTCATGTTGCTGATGTCGAATTCTGACCCGACCATCTGAATGTCACAATTGTAGGTTGTAATACATTATGCCATTCCATCTGGAAAGGATTTCAGTGGTAATACTTTTCATTTTCAGCATAACGATCCACTTATTGCAGTGAATTCCTATTTGAAGACAGAAAACGGCTGATGAAACACAGACAGTCATGAAATGGTCTCCACAGGGTCAGTCAGTCAGTTGACAGCGGCCTCTCGTGGATTTACGTGAGAACGGCAGGCATGAATTGCACTCGTGAGAGAAATTTGAGATCTCAAAATGCATACACAGCCGCCTCTGGTGCATTCACGAAAACAAACACTTTAAAAAAACGTACCTCCTGGGACCTATTTGGCGCTCTCCGGAGGTGTATATAGGGGTACATTTTCAGAATGAGCCTGGGTAGGAAATGGAAGTTCATTCATTCATTTTCTGTTCGGCTTAGTTCCTTTATTAATCTGAGGTCGCCACAGCGGAATGAACCGCCAACTTATCCAGCAACTTACTGCAGCGGATGCCCTTCTAGCTGCAAGCCATCTCTGGGAAAGGAACTGGAAGTTGCTATAGAGCAGGGTTTTTCAACGTCTAAGACAGTGGGCCTACCTTTTGAAACAACTTATCCATTGGTGCCCCCCTCCTCCCAAACATGCACACACACACACACACACACACACACACACACAAATTCTGGAGGTTTTCCTGCTACCTCATCATGCTTGGTTTCAAGGTGTCGCCGAAGTTTAGCGCGTCTCATGCTGTCATTAGCCAAAATATCTTGACAAACCACACATAAAGGTGGTGGTTCATCAGCTGGTCCTGTCCACGTAAATCCTAAACTCAAATACTGATCATCATATCGTCGTCTTTTGGGTTTAAGCCCTGAACTTGAAGGCTTTGAATCGGGGGGTCTCAGAAACCGATCCATTGCATTAGCAGCATGATTAGCAGGCATATACCTGTATTGGCGGGCTTGCCAAACAGAAGCGAATTCCCAGCTATGGCCTTCTGGGTAAAAAAGGTTTTCTTATTTTTGACGTATTATTTTTTTTAGCTTTGTTTAATTAAAACGTTTAAAAATAATAAAAAATACATATAATAATTAAACTTAATAATTATATTTTTATTATAAAATATTTTTTCCCGCGCCTCCCCTGACATGCTCTGGCGCCCCCCAGGGGAGGCGCGCCTCACACTTTGAAAACCCCTGCTATAGACTTATATTTCAGAATGGGACGTACAGTATTTACAGCTGAATGGGATATTGTTATTGAGTAGGGGGCGGGGTTTTACTTTTAATGCTCCACATTTAACTAACGAATAACTGACAGTTGGAGGGGCGTGGCTAAGCATATCGTGTACAGTATTCTTTGATGATGTCAGAGCGGAAGCACATGGGAATATTTTGATTAAAGATTACCAAAACAAACCGTGGATTAATTGTTCACTTAAAGATTATCGATGTCCACTAGCAAACTAAATAAGCGGATTTGGATTTCATGCGAACTTTAATTAATATCCCTGTACTTGAAATGTCAAACTACTGATTCATCATCTGCTGATTTAGACGTCTGCTGTATTTCTCATCACTGAGAGAAAAATGTTGTTAAAAAGGAGGAAGCATACAAGAGACAGTGGGAATGCCTTTCATGTGTCAGTCTCTGGCTCTCTCAGTATTATCTGCTTGACTCAGCTGTGTTGCTGGTGTTCTGCTTTTCATCATGGAGTGTGTGTGTGTTCGTGTGTGTTCGTGTGTGTGTGTGTGTGTGTGTGTGTGTGTGTGTGTGTTCATGTGTGTGGGGTGTCTTTTCTCCAGAAGAGGATTTGAGCTGAACTGAGACCTGCTTCTACAGTCTGAACTCCAGCGATTCATCTGTCAGCACACAATGACACACTAATGAGCTTTTCAGCCGCTCCGAATTTGGCTCCAAATTTCAAAACGAACTGAAGGGTAAAACTGTAGCTTGGCAAACACCGGAGGGGTTTCATAAGTACCAAAGAAATGGCAGAACAAGGAGATTTACTGTGCTCATTCACCCTAATGAACTCCAGTGGCAGAAAATGAGCACTAATTACTAAAGTGCACCGATGACATGTTTATTGTTTAATTGCTGTTCCCTTACGCTCTCTCTAATTTAATTGGTTGATGGTTTGATATTACAGCACTTCGCCTGTCTTTTCATTACTTGTCTGATCTGAACAGTTTATCCAATTAGCTCATTTATTTCACACTCATCAATAAGCAGGGATCCCGTTATCCAGGTTTCAGTGCTGACGCAGAAGGAAAGAACACTGTCTTTTATAGTGTTTGCACTTTATTTGCTTCTACAGCAGCTGTGATGTTTTCTGCTATTATACGTGTCCTTCTGCAAAAAGCATCTGTCTTAGTGATCTTTGAGGATCTAGATCACATGTGTCACCCATGACAGTTTGACTACTGTACAGCATTTATGTTAGCATTACATTATGAATGACAGTTGTTATAATAGATCGATCTAGCAAGGTTGCTGCCATTTACACTAATGCGTTTTTGTTTTAAAATGCATAAGTTTTGTTAAGGTTATGCCTGGTGTCCACACTTCTCCAAAACCCAAACCCTACTAACCTACTCTAAACCCTAACCCCTAATCTTACTAAACTACTTCAAACCCTAACCTAAACCTACTAAACAACTTCAAACCCTAACCTTAACCTGCTCTAAACCCTAACCCTAGTAAACTTCTCTAAACCCTAACCCTACTAAAGTACTTTAAGCCCTAACTCTACTTAACTACTGCAAACCCTAACCCCTAATCTTACAACACTACTTCAAACCCTAACCCTATTAAAATACTTTAAGCCCTGTCCCCACTAAACTACTTTAAACTCTAACCTAAACCGTACTAAACTACTTCAAACCCTAATCTCACTAAACTACTCTAAACCCTAACCCTACTAAGCTGCTCTAAACCCAAACACCTAACTGTGCTAAACTACTCCTAACCCTAATCCTAACCCTATTAAACTTCTCTAAACCCCAACCTGAACCCTAATCCTTTTAAACAACTCTAAACTCTAACTCATAACCCTGCTAAACTACTCTAAACCCTAACCCTACTAAACTACTCCAAACCCTAACCCCTAACCCTACTAAACTTCTCTAAGCCCCCAACCTAAACCCTTACTTAAACCCTAATCCTACTAAACAACTCTAAACCCTAACCCATAACACTACTCTTAACCCTAATTCTACTAAAGGGCTCTAAATTCAAACACCGAACCATGCTAAACTACTCTAAACCCCAACCTAAACCCCAACTTAAACCCTAATCTTACTAAACTACTCTAAACCCTAAACTATATCCCTGCTAAACTACTCTAAACCCTGACTCTACTAAACGTCTTCAAACCCTAACCCCTAACCGCACTTAACTACTCTAAATCCTAACCCCTAACCTTGCTAAACTTCTCTAAACCACAACCTAAACCCTAATCCTACTAAACTATTCTAAACCCAAACACCTAACCCTGCTAAACTACTCTAAACCCTAACCCCACTAAATTTATCTAAACCCCAACCTGACCTCTAACCCTACTAAACTACTCTAAACCCAAACACCCAACCATACTAAACTACTCTTAACCCTAGTCCTAACCACCAGAAGCGCACTTTCAGTTGTTATTTAAAATGAAACTACTCAGATGGCGCTCTGTAGCGCGGCAAAAATATGAACAGTGTCCTGAGTCGTGGCTGGGCGCCGTGGACAGCCGCCAACTTGCAGCGCCGGTGTGTGTATCCTGACAGAAACCTTCTGGTGTGCGACCCCCTTAAGCCGAAGAAAGATGAATGAATGAATGAATGGTTTTAAATGTGCAGTGTGTAGGATTTATGCCTTGTAGTTCAGTCAGTCAGTCAACAGTGGCCTCTAGTGGATTTACATGAGAAGAGCAGGAATTTTTAAAAAAAGAGAGAAATTTGATCTCAGAACGCGTACACAGCGGCCTCTGGCAGATTCGGTAAAAGAAAAACTACAAAAAAAAAAAATAAATAAATACTTACCCCCTAGGATGTTTTTGCCGTTCTCCAGATGTATATAGGGGTAAGTAATCATAATGAGCCTGGGTTGGATTTTTCAGGCAATTCACTAAGGTCGTACTCACACTAGGTACAGTTGCCTCGAACCGGGCCAAAGCACGCTTGTCCCCCCTCCCGTCTTCACCGACGGCCCTCACTCACACCACAAATGGGCCTCGGCACGCTTACGTCATCGCTGCTGCGCTGTTCAGTGAGAAGCGCTCTCTCACTCAGCAGCACAGTGGAGATTTCTCTAGTTATATCGTTTCAGTCGTTTGATATGCAGTGACATGCAGTCAAATATTTCGCCGAACAGATCCGCCACTTTTGGCGCACATAAACAATCATAAAGCCCTCGTGCTGCAGGAATGAGGAGGTCTGCTGAAGGCGCGCAGCTGTCGTGAAGTGAGGAGTTCTCGTCTGTAATAAACTACGGCAGTTTGCGTTCACTGAACAGTAAGAATGATTAATAAATCCATATGAAACAGCCCCTTAAAGTCACGTCTCGCTTTCAGTTTCGGGCTTTGGCACGTTTTGCACTCACACACAAGCGTACCGCGCCAAAGCCCAAGTGAACCGCGCTCAGGCACACCTCTTCCAACCGGGCCAGGGCCGGCCAAGTGAACCGTGCTTGAGCCCGATTCAGCGCACGCACACTTCTCAAACGATCCGGGAAACGGGCCTGGGCACGGTACGGATGGCATAGTGTGAGTAGGCCCTAAAGCTAGCATAGAGGAAATGACTGAGTGTGAATTCATCTCAGCTATTCAGGGTAGTTCTTAGCACAATTATTCCTAATGATTGAAGACTATTTATTCATGAACTAAAATTTCCATTCCATCATAACAGACATCCGATTAAAAATGCATCGCAGCGAGTAATCTGTCGCATTCTCCTCATCAATCTTTGACTCCATTATGACTCTATTTCAGAAAAAACCTGTTGAAATAACAGCTCATTACACGCAAAAACGCCTCATAAAAGCTCCATGAAAAGCATAATTACAGCTTTCTCTGAATAAATATTTATTAGCGGTGGTTAGGAGGATGAAGCGTTTTTTTTCTTTTGCTGGAGGCACTGGTTTAGCTGCCAGACGCGAGAAAAGAGATTTGACTTTAATTAGCGGCCATTGCCCCTCTATAAATGGAAATTTCATCAAGGCTTATTTGGAAAAATGCCTCAGCCTTCAAACGAACACAAAAAGGCATGCATGCTAGTGGATCTGCCAGCAGTCAGTACCGAATGACGTCAATCTTTCCACATTCTGGCCTTTGTGATAATTAGCTGCAGGTCAGAAAAGCGTTGAATATCGAGACATGAATGTGTTCTGCAACATCTCTGCGCTCAGTAACACTCATCATATAAGACATCCAGAGCAAATCCTGCACAAATAAACACTGCAGCTGTAGATATGACTGGAAATACTAATAAAGGGGTCCTGTTATGCAAAAATCACTCTTATAAGGAGTTTAAACACCGTTGTGTGTCAGCAGTGTGTGAATATAACCAGTTTAGTGGTAAAAATGAATTAATTCTATTTGTTAGAATCACTCCTGTGAAGTGTTTTGTGTTTCGTGAGCCTTTAAGAGTCAGTTGCGCTGCACCATGGCGTATTTGCTTATTACATGGCGACTTTGTAAGTGGAAAACTGAACACTTTACTTGTGAGAAAACAGTTAAACAGAGCATCTGCAGCGCGAGGATAAAGAATGAGCCTCCTCCATTCAGCCTCTTTACCATTACTCTTTACTTTACTCCTTTACTTTGCTGGAGTGAGGAAACTGTGGAAACTCACTTCACTGAACACATCCATTAGCCCACATGTTTAATTTGGTTTGTTAAGCACAAAGATTTGTTTCAAAACTATTTCTAAATTCAGCTCTAATCTCCAGCAAAGGAATAAATGAACAATAATAATGAAGTGTGGTCAGAAAACTGAGTTATATCAAACACACGTACTGTTCTTATGCCCCATATGCTGATGCAGACGTCTCCAAAACCAGCCTGATCTCACAAAAAAACGTAAGTGTTTTACGTTTTGCCAGTTTAGTAGCTAATTCGTATGAATGAACTCGTTTAAAGTTGTACGATTTTTAAAAAGGAGACGTGTCACCTAACACCACCCCTAAACCCAACTGTCATTGGGGGATGAGCAAATCATACAAAAATATACTAATTAGATGATACGAATTAGCCACTAAATGAAAAACTTACGAATTGCTGTGAGATTGTGTTGCCAAAACCCTACAGCTGTACAAATCTAAACGTGTTTTTATTAAAACAAATATAAACAATATAATATAATATAATATATAATAAACAATACTGATAATAATAATAACATTATACTAATGTAGATTGTCATGAATAAACTGGAAAAAAATATATAAAAATAAAACAATAAAAAACTAACAAAATTAAATAAAAATAGAAAAAAAAAGTAAAATAATATTTAAAATTTTTTTTAAATAATTTAATTTAAACAAAAACAAACAAAACAAAAAGTTGTAATAATATTAAAGTACAAATAAAATACAATATATGTATATATATATATATATATAAATATATATATATATAAATAAAGAGTGAAAGAAAACAAACTAATTAAATAAAGTTAGAAAATATTTTAAGCAAAATAATAAATTAAGTAGAATAAAAAAGTGAATCCAATGTTAAACACAGATCTGCGAGAGAAGGACAATGTGAAAGAGCGATGTGACTGCATTAAACATTAGACCTGCACTCTCAGAAACATACTAATGAGACGCTCGGGGAGATGAAGAGACTTCAGAAACATGTCAGAAACACACACACACACACACACACGTATAGAGAGAGATGTCAGATTTTCTCTCTCTCCCGATCGCTTAATTAAGAAAAATTACATTTTAATTGGCCTTTGTAAATGTCATTACTCAAAATATTGCTAGTAACTATAGTAAAGGAGAACTGCTATATCATATGAAGAACCAGACAGATTCTGCTGACTTTATTTTGGACAGAATTTTGTAAAAAGTAGCTCAGTGGTTAGCACTGTCGCTTAGTCCCTTTATTAATCTGGGGTTGCCACAGCAGAATGAACCGCCAACTTATCCAGCATATGTTTTACGCAGCGGATGCCTCTCCAGCAGCAACCCATCTCCAGGAAACATCCACACACACTCATTCACACTCATACACTACGGACAATTTAGCCTACCCAATTCACCAATATGCAACTGACCCTGCTGAGGCTCGAACCAGTGACCTTCTACCTACTGCGCCTCCGCGTCGCCTTGTTTAAAATATGTGTTTGTTTTTTGTATTTATTTTTATTTGTTTTATTTTATTTTTGTATTTTATTTTTATTGTTTTGTTTCATATATTTAGTTTTATTTTTTATTTTTATTTAATTATTATTCTTATTTTTTTGTTGTTATTCATTTAATTTGTTTTTATTATGCTTTTATTTTATTCTTTTTTTAAATAAAATTTTTAATTTTATTCTACTTACCGTCACTTATTTTATGTTTTTACTATTATTTTTTATTTTCTAAAAGTTATTTTATTCTACTTTATTTGCTTCTTTTTTATTATTGTTTTGATACACTTTTTTCGTATTTTATTTTAATATTATTTTACATTTATTTGATTTTATTTTTATTTAATTTTGTTTGTCCGTTATTGTTTTGATTTTATATATTTTATTTAGTTTTATTTAGTTTTTATTGTTATCTTTATTGTTATTTGTTTAATTTGTTTTTGTTATTTTTATTTGATCTGTTTTGTTTTGTTTGTTTTTATATTTTGCCTACTATCACTTTTTTTAATGTTTTTATTTATATATTTTTATACATAACTAAAATGCTTTGGCAATACTGTACAAAATATCAAGTCAATGAAGTAACTTACTATAAAAGTGCTTTTGCATAATAGGTTTAACTAAAGCAACGCTGTTTCCCTTCTTATGTTGTTGAAATGAGTTGTCATGGAAACTGTTTTAAAGGATCAGGGCATTATTTATCATGACGGAGAAGAGCTCTTCACCCAGTGTTTGTTTAGAGGTTTCAGTGAAGGGTGTTTTAGAGGACAAATGCATATTGCATTATTGTTGAACGCTCTGATGGTATTTAATAACTCGAGGACAATGAAGCGTCCTCTTGTAGAATCTGAAAAACAGAACAAAACATGGATCTGAGCTGTCCAGATGCAAAACAGGGCATAACGAATGTTGCATATGTGCAAATGTAGAGAATCACTTTAATGCTAACAGTATATTATAAATAACATTCATTCATTCATTTTCCTTCGGCTTAGTCCCTTTATTCATCAGGGGTCGCCACAGAGGAATGAACTAATCCAGCATATGTATTATGCAGAGGATGCCCTTCCAGCTGCAACCCAGTACTGGGAAACACCAATACACACTTACATTCTTTCACACACACTACGGCCAAAAGCCCATGTGTTTGGACTGTGGGGAAAACCGGAGCACCCGGAGGAAACCCACGCTTACACTGTGCTGCCTAATAATAATAATAATAATAATAATAATAATAATAAATATTATTATTATTATTATTATTATAATCATTATAATCATAGTAAAATATTAAAAATTGCAATATAACAACAATAATTATTATATAAATGATAATATTTCTATTAAAACAATAATAATAATAGCAGTTATAATAATGACAACAATAAAATAATATAAATATTATTATAATCATTATTATTATTATAACAAAACAACAACAATAATAACTTATAATATTAGTAATATTTATAACACAGTAGTAGTAGTAGTAGTAAAACTTTATTGTCCTTGACAGGAGATTTATTATTATTAACAACAATTAAAACAATAACAAAAACAACAATAATAATAATAACAATACTGTAATGTGAGAGGGGACAATGGCAAGGAAGCTTAGATCCAAATGCAGGTTTATTACACAGGCATGATCTGGCAAGCAACGCTCAACACAGGGGCAAACAGATTTATACAGGGAATCCGGAGTCGAAGTCAAATAAGAGACGAATGATCAATCCCGTAAACAATAAAGAAAGAAAGCAAATCTCGGTGCACGGCAAGACTAGGCAAGAGAAATCTGTCGTTATGTTCGCAGTAACAGTTTGACAAGACTAGATACTGATGCGTGCGTTCGTGCGTGTGTGTGTGTGTTTGTTTGTGTGTGTGTGTGTTGTTGTTTTTAAAGTCCGTTGACAATCCTTTGGCTGTATGTGTGTGCAATTAGCGGAATCCGGAACAGGTGCGTGTGAGTGGTGCATGACTAGACCTGTAGTCCATGTAATGGCAGCTTTGTAGTTTTTTGGCAATCTGCATGTCTACCTGCGATCTACAAGGATTAGATCGCTAATGATTGTGACAAATAATAATAATATTAATAAAACAACTACAGTAATAGTAAATAATAATAATAATAATAATAATAATAAAATTATTAACAATAACAATATAATAATATTAACAACAGCAATAATAATAATGATTTTAAACTTAATAACAACAACAATTTAATAATAGCAATAATAATATTAATATTAACAACAACAACAATAATAATAATGATTTTTAAAATATTTTTTTCTTTAACCCAAAGCGCTACAGTAGACATAACCAAAACAAAATACAAAATACACTATCAATTAAAAACTAAAGCTTAAATAATTAAGCGCCGACCTGTAGTGTGCTGAATATTACATTTCACATTTACAAGTGTTTACTAAAATTACTAAACAACAGCAAAGGGGAAAATCAATACAATATTCAATAATGTGTGTGTGTGTGTGGGTGCATGTCTGTGTGTGTATACAGATTTTACAGATTTGCCTTCAAAAAGAGATCTTATGTAAAGCACACATTGATGGCGTGTGTGTGTGTGTGTGTGTGTGTTGTGTGGGTGCAGTGAGCCTGTGGTCAGTGTTTACTGCTCTGCGAGGTCAGGCTTACAGTGGTCAGTACAGTAAAGTACAGTACAAAACTACGCAGAGTTTTACGCAGAACTTGTGTAAGCTGTTTGGACAGAACTGTGTGTAGGTATAGTAATAAGACAATAAGTTTCTCTCTTTTTTTGATTTCCTGAGGTTAAAATGGAAAAACGGACCACTGGCAAATCCCAGTGATTTTGAGCTTCACCGCAACATGATATAGGAGTGTGGTTTTCCCATCCACTGATATTAAATGACAGCTGCTTATTAACATGTCTCACTGTATACATGGTAGTCTAGACTCTTAATCAGAGTATTGTCTTAAGTATATTAAAATCAGAGCATTGGTGTCCATGTACGCACTCATTGAAGATGCCACAAGCTGTCAGAGACAGTGCATTCCTCTGCCTTTAAGTTGATCATGAGTCCTCAAATGTGTCATTAAGCTTGAGGTGTTTCCTCATTACACGCAACTTTTGTAAAGCGTCTGCTTCACGTAGCTGTGTCAGAATCTTTGCTTGTAAAATACGCTTTAGTTTAAGCAAATTTAATGAACGCGATCACGCGATCATGCGTGTTGGTCTGAAGAGTGTCGCTCACCGAATGCGCTGTACTGCGTACATCCGTTCCCTAAGCAACAAGAACTGAAGTCGCCTTTCCACTTCACACGACAAGCGACAGACCGGAAGTCATTCATTTCCAATAAAGAGCAGTCCGGGAGCTGCGTTGAGTTCCAATCATCTCCGTATGCAGAAAATTTAGATCCGAATTGAGCTGCGGATCCGTTGAACTCCTGCGACTAGACCGTATGCGACCTGCCGACCGGATATGATGTATTCCAGTGTTGTCCAAGCAGATCTGAGAACTCGAGATGAGAAATATGAGATTATTTGCTTATTTTTTAATTATAAAAAGTCTATATCAAAGAAAAACTTTTCTGTTCATAAATGTAAGTAAGAAAGTAATAAAAATATATATGTTTAATGTTGTCTCCACATTCCCTCCAATATTTTAGCAGTCTATGAGTTTCTAATATTCATTCATCCATTAAACCATGTAAACGCACAGAGAATAAAGGCTCTTGCTTTTGCACTCCTTTATTTTGGACACCGTGAGAATCACCTTCTCCCCCGTGGTGCACAACACTGAAAATACTGTGCGGCTGCCACAAGGGGGCGTATTCCGACAGTCGTGTCCAAATCTCGTGTGCAGTGGAGAGGCGGCTAAACGCCAGACATCGCCTGTCCGACTTCTTCAAAGTTGTTTAGGATTAAATGTTTAGAGATGGTGTGACTACGCGTACCCATGTGTGCCTTTAATGCACCCCTTGATGCTTCTTACGTCTTTGTCGCAGCACCAGTGGCACTGAAACGAGGCATCGAAATTCATATGCTGATTCGGTCCGGCACATACCAGTTACAATAGTACCGGTGCTATAATGGCACTGGGTTTGGTACCCCACCCTAGTGTTAAAATGTGTAATACGTAGAATTAGTGAACATGTTTAGGGTTAGGGAAGTAAAATAACGTTGGTCTCTGCACGAAGAGTTGCAGTCAGCAGTGAAACTCTACATAGGGTATGAAAAGGTCATGCAAACCAGTCCTTTGGATCTCCGTCAAAGTCATCTGTCCTGATCATCCATCACATCTGTCCTGGTTGATGTTTTTCATTCTTGATGTGTGACAGAGTCAAAATGCTATTCAGTCTCTCTAGTGGACATCTTTTATTTACTGCCTCCTTAATGGCTCGTCAAATAAATGAAGACCGGCTAGACTGCACAAGGTCAGATGTGAACCTTATTTGTTTAATGCTCACTGTATGGAGTAAATATGTTTAATTTCATAAACATCAGTGAGAACAACTACATTCTGTCATTCATTCATTCATTTTCGGCTTAGTCCCTTTATTCATTCAGGGTCACCACAGTGGAATGAACCCCCAACTTATCCAGCATATGTTTTACGCAGCGGATGCCCTTCCAGCTGCAACCCATCACTGGGAAACACACACACACTACGACCAATTTAGCTTACCCAATTCCGCCTATAGTGCATGTGTTTTGGAGCACCCGGAGGAAACCCACGCCAACACGGGGAGAACATGCAAACTCCACATAGAAATACCAACTGACCAAGCGCGAGGCTCGAACCAGCAACCTTCTTGCTGTGTGGCGATTGTGCTACCCACCGTGTCACCCTGTGAATAAACATGTACAATATTATTTAAAGTGTTTCTTCTTGTTTTTATTATCTATGATGTGCAGGTCACTGTATAATGGATTTATTGCTTTCCGCTCCACACACACACACACACACACGTACGTGCTGTGGAGCAGTTGTCATGGCAGCAGTGAGTTTAAACGGTTCAGATGGTGACCTCACTGGTCCAGATTGACTCGCTCAGTCTGCTTGCCTTTACATGCCCCATTTTCTCAGCATCAAATAAAGCAGTCTGTCTGTCCGTCAGTCATTTCTGCATGTCACATGTGAGATTTAAATGGTGTTTTATATATTATATAATATTTTAAATATTTACATTTGGAGATATGAGTGAGGATAGAGACTCAAAAGCATCATTTCACTGTTAAAGTGTTACGAAAATCACATTTCAGTGCATTTTCTGTCTATCACACATTCATTCGTTCATTTTCCTTCAGCTTAGTCTCTGATCACCGACGAATAAACCACCACCTATCCTGGCCTCAATGCTGGTTTCAATTCTGGTCTTGCTGGTCTCAATGCTGGTCTCAATGCTGTTTTTGTTTTTGGTTTCAATGATGGGATGCCCTTCCAGCTGCAACCCAGGACTGGGAAACACCCACACACTCATACACTAGGGCCAATTTAGTTTACCCAACTCACCTGTAGTGCATGTGTTTGGACTGTGGGGGAAACCACCAGAGCAGGCCCACGCCAACATGCCCAGCTGGCGTGCCCAGCATGCCCAGCCAACTGAGCCGAGGTTCGAACCAGCGACCTTCTTGCTGTGAGGCGACAGCACTACCTACTGCACCACTGCCCATTAAAAATAAAGTTACCTAAATACATATAAAATGGGTAATATACATATAACACATATAAAATGGGTAATATTCATCATGAACTTGAACTTTATAGAATGTGTAACTGTTATCACTTGATCACACTCAATTTTCAGCATACCTTTTACGAGTCAGTATTATGCATGTGTATATATAGAGAGTGTGTGACATTTACCATTTACCAGTCTGCCGACAGCAGCGAGTAAAGCTGTTTGTATCACTCCATATTTTATAAAGCCAGCTGTTTAGGGAGCGACGCAACAGCAATAATTAGTCTGTATTTTCCCTGGTCGTCCCTGGTTAATTAATGAGTCCAGAACGTCTGCTGGCAGAAGAGCTCTTGTCAGTGAGGATTATCATTAATGAATCTGTCTGATCGGACAGTTATTAACAGTTAATTACGCAACATCTTAACTTTCAGAAATATTGCTTTTAAATTGTTATTTACTAAGAATAAAACCAACCAAGGCTCATTCTGAAAACGTACCCCTGTACGCATTTCTGGAGAGCGCATAATAAGTCCCAGGAGCTACAGTTAAAGGATTATTAGCCCCCGTATGATTTTTTTTCTTCTCTTTTTAAAATATTTCCCAAATGATGTTTAACAGAGAGAGGAAATTTTCACGGTATGTCTGATAATATTTTTTCTTCTGGAGAAAGTCTTATTTGTTTTATTTCGGCTAGAATAAAAGCTGTTTTTAATTTTTTAAACACCATTTTAGGGACAAAATTATTAGCCCCTTTAAGCTATATTTATTCTCGATAGTCTACAGAACAAATCACTATTATAAACTAACTTGCCTAATTACCCTTACCTGCCTAGTTAACCTCATTAACCTAGTTAAGCCTTTAAATGTCACTTTAAGCTGCATAGAAGTGTCTTTAAAATGTCTATTCAAATATTATTTACTGTCATCATAGCCAAGATAAATAAATCAGTTATTAGAGATGAGTTATTAAAACTATTATGTTTAATGTGCTGAAAAAATCTGCTCTCTGTTAAACAGAAACTGGGTAAAAAATGATCAAGCGGTCTAATAATTCAGGAGTGCTAATAACTCTGACTTCAACTATAGGTGGCATTATGAGTATTTCAGCGGATGGCAATGCTAGGAAAGCTAAGTGCTAACCTGCACTTGAACAATATTTAACATAGGCTTATTCTGAAAACGTAGCCCCATATACATTTCTGGAGACTTCTGGAGACATCTTTAAAACACGCTATGGGGCGGTGTGATGCCATTCCTTTTCACTCTTACCAGCTGACCGCTTACCTCCGCTTAACGCATCAGTTTGTCCAGTGGCTCGCCGCATACATCGGCAGACTTGTGAAATGGAGCAGAGTTGACCATGTCGACAGGGTTCGAGTCTGGCAAAGAATGGTTCCAGAAAGCAGGCAAAATAAAAACAAGAGCCAAAAAATAAAACAAACAAGTAAATAACAGGGTGAGAATGTAGCAGAATCAGGCTGCCACGAGGGCTTTTCTTTTTCTGGATTTTTTATATGTTTTATTTTGAAAACAATGTCAGTTGGGTTTAGGGAAGTGGGTGTTCACTGGTCAATCTGTGCTTTTTAAAACACTATCTAGCTAACACATGATTTACCAATCAGTCAATTCCTATGTCACTAGTTTTATGCCTCAGTTATCTTGCAGCAACATGCTATTCCATCTGGTTTGGGTTTAGTTGGACCATCATTTATTTTTCAACAGGACAATGACCCCAAACACACCTCCAGGCTGCTTTTTTCGGTGCTTTTTAAAACACTATCAGTTGGGTTTAGGGAGAGAGGAGAGTGGGTCAGTCGATCAGTCAGTCAGTCAGTCAGTCGACAGCAGCCTCTGGTGGATTTATGTAAGACAGGCAGGCATGAATGGCACTTGCAAGAGAAATTTGAGATCTGAAAAAGCATACACAGCTGCATTCGAGCAAACAAAAATTCGCAAAAAATTTTGCTCCTGGAAGGATTCTGGCGCTCTCCACTAATGTATATGGTGGTACGTTTTCAGAATGAGCCTGGGTTGACAATATTCTCATCAACATGCATTTGGCTACTCCTGAAGTGTGTGTAGAGATATGCTACAATGGTCAGTTGAAAGCGCCAAAGGCATCCGGATGAAATAAATTACTAGCTGACTGAACTATTGGGGTTGGAATAAACAGGCAGATCATATCAGTTGCATTAATATCATATCTCAATGGGGTTTTGATGGAAACAGAGTTCAATGGATGCTACAGTCCACTTGACCTTCACACTGATTCACTCAGTCCATCTATTAATAAAAGCAAAAACTGCCTATTGTTTCTTACCACGATAGCACGGCTGATTCATACTTCCTCTCCAATGCACTCTATGAATGATCCTGTCTTACACTTGTTTTCAGTGTGTTTCAAATCATTCAGCTAGGTAAAAATTACCAACGTTAAGGCTCATGAGGTGTTCATCCATAGAGGACATCGAGGACGACTCGAACAAAGAGATGATTTTAACCATAGAGGACTTCCAGGGCAACACATACAAGTAATACACTAATGCACTTCATTAGACATTCAACAGACATCACCTATAGCTGGTCATTATTTAGGAAATAATTAGGAAATTTTTCCCTTTTTTTAATTTTTCCCAAATGATGTTTAACAGGAAAAAGGAAATTTTCACAGTATATCTGATAATATTTTTTCTTCTGTTTTTTTTACTTTTTAAGAACAGAAACCTGTCATTTTTAACTTTTGAAAGCACATTTAATTTATATGTTATATAGTTTTTTACATATAAGCACAGTGCAGTATTAATGTTCAAACTATTTATAATGTTTAAAGTGGCTGACAAGGATATTCTTATTAATAGGAATTAATCTGCCTCGTTTTTGAACTGTACAGAGCTGTAGCTGCTTATTATGGTGGTACTTAGAGAGACAATTTTTTTCTGAGGTGGTACTTGATATAAAAAGTTTGATAAGCACTGCTCTAGACGATTTATCATTTAAAATGTGATCAAAATGCACTTTAAATAACATATTTTAGATTTGTAAAATGTAGACAGCGCCATTTAGTGGATTTGTCATCTGTAACATATAACAAAACGCACCCTAAGTTATACATGTCAGATTAACAAAATGTAGACAGCGCCCTCTAGACTAGAGGATTTGTCATCTGAAATGGACAACAAAACGCACCCTAAGTAATACATGTCAGATTCACAAAATGTAAACAGCGCCCTCTAGGGGATTTGTCATCCGAAACGTACAGCAAAATGCACCCTAAGTAATACATGTCAAATTTACAAAATGTAGACAGTGCCCTCTAGCGGATTTGTCATCTGAAACGTACAACAAAATGCTCCCTATTTAAAACATCAGATTCACAAAATGTAAACAGCGCCCTCTAGAGGATTTGTCATCTGAAACGTACAACAAAACGCACCCTAAGTAATACATGTCCGATACAAAAATGTAAACAGCGCCCTCTAGCGGATTTGTAATCCAAAATGTACAACAAAACGCTCCCTAAGTAATACATGTCAGATTTACAAAATGTAAGCAGCGCCCTCTAGCGGATTTGTCATCTGAAACGTACAACAAAATGCTCCCTAATTATTATGTCATATTCACAAAATGTAGACAGCGCCCTCTAGACTAGAGGATTTGTCATCTGAAACGTACAACAAAATGCTCCCTAATTATTATGTCAGATTCACAAAATGTAAACAGCGCCCTCTAGGGGATTTGTCATCCGAAACGTACAACAAAACGCACCCTAAGTAATACATGTCAGATACAATAATGTAAACAGCGCCCTCTAGCGGATTTGTCATCTGAAACGTACAACAAAATGCACCCTAATTATTATGTCAGATACACAAAATGTAGACAGCGCCCTCTAGTGGATTTGTCATCCGAAACGTACAACAAAATGCACCCTAATTATTATGTCAGATTCACAAAATGTAGACAGCGCCCTCTAGTGGATTTGTCGTCCGAAACGTACAACAAAATGCACCCTAATTATTATGTCAGATTCACAAAATGTAGACAGCGCCCTGTAGTGGATTTGTCATCTGAAACGTACAACAAAATGCTCCCTAATTATTATGTCAGATTCACAAAATGTAGACAGCGCCCTCTAGTGGATTTGTCATCCGAAACGTACAACAAAACGCACCCTAAGTAATACATGTCAGATTCACAAAATGTAAACAGTGCCCTCTAGCGGATTTGTCATCCAAAACATACAACAAAACGCACCCTTTTTAATACATGTCAGATTCACAAAATGTAAACAGCACCCTCTAGCGGATTTGTCATCTGAAACGTACAACAAAATGCTCCCTAATTAATATGTCAGATTCACAAAATGTAGACAGCGCCCTCTAGAGGATTTGTCATCTGAAACGTACAACAAAATGCTCCCTAATTAATATGTCAGATTCACAAAATGTAAACAGTGCCCTCTAGAGGATTTGTCATCTGAAACGTACAACAAAACCCATGTTAAGTAATGTATTTCAGATTTGCAAATGTAGACAGTGGATTTATGCAGAGGATCTGTCATGTGAAATGTCGTTTTTCTTATTACTATGAGTAAATTCTGCTCAGCTTATTCTGATGTACTTGACATCTGCCTCTGGTAGAGATAACTGTAACACGCATCCGCTCTCTCTGCTCTTCCATCTGTCCTTCAGCTCTGACGACAGGTAGGGTTTGGATGAAGAGCATAAAACACAGTCTTTCATTATTTCTCAAGCCTTTCATTATTCCTGCAGGTTTCCAGCGAGTATCTGGATCTCAGCAGTGTCGAAGAACGACCTTTTCTGCTTTTAGCGCTGGTTAATTGACAGCAGGTAAATCTGCCCTTAAATCTAGGCTTGTTCTTTCTGCGCATTTACTCATGTAGTCCTGTAAGAGGTCGCCCAACATGCGTCACAACCATGAAAATTCATGGAAGGGAAATGAGGCATAATTATTTCATGCAGTTGGGGATAAAAAAACACAGCGGATAATTGGCAATTAATCCAGGACTCGTCAGCCCAGCTGAAGGGGGAGGAGAGGACGGTATCTGGCCGCATCTCCATGGCAACCAAGGATGCGGACGAACATGAAAGACTCGTGTGTGTGTATATATATATTCAAAAGGAGCCAGTCCTTTTAAATCTGAAACAAGCGATTAAATAAAATATTTTAATATTAATATTTTTAATTATTATTACTGTACTGTATATAAAATATGTTTTCAAGAGGGGACCAGGTGTTTAAGTGAAGAGGTGTTTAAGTGAAGTTTATTTTTAAACTAATTTCAAGAGGATCACGTGATTATGATTGACCACAGCTGGTCCAGCATTAGCTAACACATGATTCACCAATCAGACATTTCGTCACTATAAATAAACAAAATTTCATACCTGTTATCTTGCAGCGACATGCTATTCCATCTGGTTTGCGTTAAGTTGGACCATCATTTATTTTTCAACAGGACAATGACCCTAAACTATATGGAAGGTAAATCCTGCCAATTTTAAATAAATCAAATAAACATTGGAAATTAAAATGAAAACCTGATTAACAATTTCATTATAAAGCATCGTTCACAAAATATCTGCCAAAATTGAAAATGAAATAAGATGATTTAATTTTCGTTTTCATTTACACTGTGACAACACATCATCCCTGTCAAATCAATAATTAAAATGCATTTTCACTGCATTTCCGCGTCAGGAATGCCAATATTAAAATGAAAAGCCAAACTGAAAAATAAAACGCAAAGACCATTTTTACTAAGCTTGTTATTATTGTTCACGCTGTAATGGTGACACAATTTAAATTAAGATGTAAATTTAGATTTTCCTTTTATTGACCCTTTTATTTCAGTTTTCATTTTCGATTTCATTTTCAACGTCAACCTGTATGCAAAGTCTATGCTAATCAGTGGGAGGGGCATATTCAAGTGACGTTAAGTGCTTTCACAGAGCCCGAAGGCAGAAGCTCGGTTTTGATGAATGGGACAAACACACCTCCAGGCTGTGTAAGGGCTATTTGACCAAGGAGAATGATGGGGTGCTGTGCCAGATGACCTGGCCTCCACACAGTCTCCGGACCTGAACCCAATCGAGATGGTTTGGGGTGAGCTGGACCGCAGAGTGAAGGCAAAAAAGCCAACAAGTGCTACTCATCTCCGGGAACACTTTCAAAACTGTTGGAAGACCATTTCAGGTGACTACTTCTTGAAGCTCATCAAGGGTGTGCGAAACAGTAATCAAAGCAAAAGGTGGCGACTTTAAAGAACCTAGAATATGACATATTTTCAGTTGTGTTGTGAAATTAGTTAGAAATTAGTTTTCTTGTCACCATGAAATCAAAATGAACTCTTCTTATGTTTAATGTATATTCCAGTGCTTGTTATAAACTATGGATCTGTGCTCTTCATTATACTATAAAAAATATTTTGCCTTAACCTTTCCTCCTATGGAGGAGGGCGGAGCTATCAGTCATTTAGGGCGGAGCTATCAATCGTTTAGGGAAGAGCTATCAGTCCTTTAGGGCGGAGCTATCAGTCCTTCAGGGCGGAGCTATCAGTCATTTAGGGAAGAGCTATCAATCATTTAGGGAAGAGCTATCAGTCCTTTAGGGCGGAGCTATCAGTCATTTAGGGAAAAGCTATCAGTCCTTTAGGGCGGAGCTATCAGTCCTTCAGGGCGGAGCTATCAGTCATTTAGGGAAGAGCTATCAATCATTTAGGGAAGAGCTATCAGTCCTTTAGGGCGGAGCTATCAGTCCTTTAGGGCGGAGCTATTAGTCATTTAGGGAAGAGCTATCAGTCCTTTAGGGCGGAGCTATCAGTCCTTTAGGGCGGAGCTATCAGTCATTTAGGGAAGAGCTATCAGTCCTTTAGGGCGGAGCTATCAGGGAAGAGCTATCAGTCATTTAGGGAAGAGCTATCAGTCCTTTTAGGGCGGAGCTATCAATCGTTTAGGGAAGAGCTATCAGTCCTTTTAGGGCGGAGCTATCAATCGTTTAGGGAAGAGCTATCAGTCCTTTAGGGCGGAGCTATTTATCATTTAGGGCAGAGCTAATAATAGTTTAAGGCATAGTTATCAGTCATTTAGGGCAGAGCTATCAGTAATTTAGGGTGGAGCTATCAGTCATTTAGGGTGGAGCTATAACTGGTTTAGGGCGGAGCTATCTATCATTTAGGGCAGAACTATTAATCATTTAGGGCAGAGTTATCAGTCATTTAGGGTGAGACTTTTATTTCTAAGGCATTTAAAGGGGAGCTTTAAGTCCTTTAGGACGGAGCTATCAATGATTTAAGGCAGAGCTATCAGTCATTTAGGGCGTAGCTATCAATCAGTTAGGGTAGAGCTATTAGTACTTTAGGGCGGGACTATTACTCCCTAAGTGCGGGGCTATTAATCATTTAGGGCGGAGCTATCAATCATTTAGGGCAGGACTATTATTTATTGAGGGCGGGGATATCAGAGTTAAGGATGGAGATATCAATCATTTAGGGTGGAGCTATAAGTCATTTAGGACGTAGGTGTCAGTCCTTTAGGGAAGAGCTTAGAATCATTTAGGGCGGAGCCATCAGTCCTTTAGGGTGGGACTAGTCCCTGAGTGCAGGGCTATCAATCATTTACAGTGGAGCTATTGGTCATTAGGGCAGAGCTTTCAATCATTAAGGGCAGGACTATTATTTCTTGAGGGCGGGGCTATCAGATCTTGAGGGTGGAAATATTAAACATTTGAGGCGGAGCTATCGACCATTTAGGTTTCTAAACAACAAAATCAGTTCCCAAAGAACAAAAACATGAACCGTTTTTTATTTTTATTTCATTTGTAATGTTCAAATATATGAAAAATACTTTTTTATTATTTTGTACTAAGTTTTACAGGAGGGCTAATCATTTTGTCTGCACTAGTCTGTGCTTACTTGATGTTTTCTGAGATCTGGTGTGATGAAGGGTTTTGTTGATGTTTTTGCGTTCATCACCATTACTTTCCCCAGCTGATGGTCATAAATTTAGCAGAGGACCAGAAATGGGAGTGAGATATTTGGAGCGGGCGTTTGTGCACTGCAGCTGTGGTTTGCAGAAGGGCTTGAGTAAATAATTAAGCCTCAGCACTATAAAGCGAGAGAGTTCCCGATGACCTGGCTCTGTCATTAATGAGCTGTGCTGGTGTGCTGAAGATCACTGTGTGTTAGGGTTGTTTGTGGCTGGAGAAGGTCAAGCTGTCATTGTGGCACAGCTGAAGCTAATCTCAGCTCTCTACTGTCTCCACTACATATGAAGCCAAAAGCAGATGCAATAAAGGGACAGTTCACCCCAAAACGTGCATTCTGCCATCATTTACTTATCCTTCACTTGCTTGAGTTTCTTTCTTCTGATGAACATGAAGATCTACTAGATAATGAGATAATGACATTGCAGATTGTGCATACCCCAACAGAAAAACAGCAACAAGATCGCATGATTATATGCTGTAATGGTTTTGCAATCAAAACTGTGATTATAATGAAAGTCAATGGGGCAAAAACAGCCACTAACATAACAAAAGGGTGGTCAATTCGCCCTGAGTGTATTGTTAAGTTTCTGAATTTCCCAAGCAACTATGCGTTAAAATAAGATTTGTCACTAAAGATCATCCCATTTACTAAAACAAAAAGAAAGTTGTGGCCTGACAACGTTTCTCCAATCTTCTATTGTCCAGTTTTGGTGAGCCTGTGTGAATTGTAGCCTCAGTTTCCTGTTCTTAGCCGACAGGAGCGGCACCCGGTGTGCTCTTCTGTTGCTCATCCGCCTCAAGGTTGGACGTGTTGTGTGTTCAGAGATGCTCTTCTGCAGAGCTCGGTTGTAACGAGTGCTTATCTGAGTTACTGCCTTTCTATCAGCTGGAACCAGTCTGGCCATTCTCCCCTGACCTCTGGCATCAACAAGGCATTTGCGCCCACAGAACTGCCGCTCACTGGATATTTGCTCTGTCAGACCATTCTCTGAAAACTCTAGAGAAAGTTGTGCGTGAAAATCCCAGTAGATCAGCAGTTTCTGAAATACTCAGACCAGCCCATCTGGCAACAACAACCATGCCACAATTAAAGTCACTTAAATCAGCCTTCTTCTACATTTCGATGCTCGGTTTGAACTGCAGCAGATCGTCTTTACCATGTCTGCATGCATTGAGTTGCTGCCATGTGATTGGCTGAGAAGCTTAACAAGCAGTTGGACAGGTGTACCTAATAAAGTGGCCGGTGAGTGTATTTGGCAACAACCAAAAAATTGTACGAGTCAAAATTATACAATTTCTTTTATGCCCAATTTAACTAGAATATTAAGCAAAGTCTCTTATGAATGTACCGCCAACTATCCTGGCATATGTTTTATGCAGTGGATGCCCTTCCAGCCACAACCCAGTACTGGGAAACACCCATACATTCTTGTATTCACACACACACACACACACACACACTCATTTATGTATTACACTACGGCCAATTCAGTCTATCCAAATCACCTATACCACATGTCTTTAGAATTTGGGGCAAACTGGAGCCACCGTGCCGCCCTGCTGTAACCCAGTGGGGGTTTAAATATAAGTAAACCCAACCACTGGGTTAAAAAAGAAGTTAGTTTGCACTCTCTAAAAATACTGGGCTGTCATTACCCAATGTTGGGTCAAGTATGAGCAAACCCAGCCACTGTTAAAACAGAAGTTGCTTTCACACTGGGTTGTCGTAATCCAGGGGTCACCAATCTCGGTCCTGGAGGGCCGGTGTCCCTGCAGGGTTTAGCTCCAACTTGCCTCAACACACCTGCATGGGTGTTTCAAGTATACCTAGTAAGACCTTGATTAGCTTGTTCAGGTGTGTTTGATTAGGGTTGGAGCTAAAATCTGCAGGACACCGGCCCTCCAGGAACAAGTTTGGTGACCCCTGTCATAATACAACATGATATTTTAAAAGTAATTGAAAAAAATATAACCTAACATTGGGTTTGACCTGTCGTTTTGTTTGGGCAACCCAGCGTTTTTTTAGAATGTGGTTTTCCCGTCCTCATCCAGACCTCCACTGGTTAGCACTGATAGACGTGTGTGGGGAGGATGAAGATGGCTGTCATGTCTTCATCTCTGTATGCTGACAGAGAAGCTTGAGCTGAGCTGAGAGGAGTGGATTGAGACAGTCATTAAAAATGTCCACAAAATCAAGTCACGCTCATCATTTCTCTCTCCAGCTAAACATAATCACACACTGCCTTTAAGGGATTAAACAGACACTCTGCATCAGCCAAGATACAGAGATGAGGAAAACACCACGGCTGAGTCTGTGCCTGTTAAAGACTGTTTACCACCTACTGTACTGCACTGGTGCTGTTTACCACACATCTCTGAGCGTGTACAGTTGAAGACGTGTTAATCCAGACCTGCGAGATCCTCAGAGACAAAGTAAATCAGAGGAATACTGCTCTTTTACACCACAGCTGGTTGCTGAATTATCATATCTTAAAAGAGCAGTTGAGCATTCAACTAAAGAGTGGCCCTTCAGATCAGATGAACTGAGTGTGTTTATGAACTCAATTCCAGTCCTCGGGACCCCCTGCCCTGCACATTTTGATTGAGTATGTCTTCCTTAGTTACCACAGCTGATTCAGATCATCAGTTCGTTAACAAATAGATCCATGAACTGATTCTTGAGTGTCAAATAAGAGAGACAAACAAAATGTGTGGGGTAGGACCATACCTGTCAACCCTCCCGTTTTTCCCGGGATTCTCCTGTATTTTACAGTTCTATCCCACTATAATGCTGTCAAGACATTTTCCCGTATTTCTCTGGTATTTTAAGTCTTTCACTTAAGGGTGGCAATAAATATTAAAGAGCCAATCCTCCCTATACGCAACTCATACCGCCGAACCACCAGAGGCCGCCCCTTGCTCTTAAATGTGAGTCTCTTCTGTGCTTACGCTTTGTTTAGACATTAAAACACATTGAAATAAACATAAAAACGGCGCTATTCCTTTCTTTTTTATTACAGGTGCCGTCTCCCCTTCATATGGAATTCTCAAAACAGTCATATAGCGGTGCGTGACTGTCAGCTGACACACTCCATAGTGATAAATAGACACTGTTTCCTAAACTGATTCTGTACACGCGATTTGAAGTGGAGCAAAAGTCTGGCTGTTGAGTGCGTGTTTAAACAGATATACACATAATAATAGCATCTAAAGATGTCGATCTTGGTGGGGTTTTTATTGCAAACAGAAGTAATTTTGTCCTAAATGAGCAAAAAAAGTTAGGAAAGCAATTGAATGCTTTCATTATATTGTTAGATGTGTGCATTTTTAAAGTGACACCTCTTATTTAATGTAATCAAACGAAAAAAAATCATTGGTTGCTCTTTAATCAGAATGCGTAAGTCATACAGTGAAGAAACGGCTAATGAGATTTGAAAGCTTGATTCTATTTCATTATAATAGCTATTAATTTGCTAGTTTATTTGCTGCTAATGTATTCTATTTATTGTTTTTGTAAGTAATAATAAAACATATTACTGACCATTTAACAGTTTATTTACAATGAAACAGCTCTAAATGAACATATTTAGTATTCTTTTTAATAGTCCCTTATTGTTACCACGACTGGGGTGGAGTGACAGGAGACAACAGAAGGTAAGATCCAATATGCAGGTTTATTCAATGTCAGGCAAGCAGTGGTCATCAGGTGCAAACGGGTATATAAAGGCAGTCCAGAATCGTAAACGTTAAACAGGCAAATGGTCAAAAGGCAGGCGGCTAAACAGGATAACAAGGGTACAAGGCTAGGATCGAGACACGGAGAAACAAGACAGGGAACCGCGTAGTAATGTTACTAGGAAGCAAACAAGACTCGGCAAACTGGAAGCGTGAATGAGTGGCTTATGAATGGAATGAAATCAGTCTGTGACCAAGGCTCAGCTGGTGATGCAATCAGGATAGATGAATGAACAGACGTGTGTGTTTGGGAGCAGTGCATGTATGAATGTGTAGTCCTGGGAAAAGCGGAAATGTAGTTTAGAGTTCGTGTGAGAACCAGCGATCTCTGAAAAGCGATCGCTGGTTGTGTGACACTTATTATGGTGAGCATATCCCTTGTTTTCACATCCCGATGTTGATGCATGGGTGGGACTGGAATTGGTAACCACTGCTGTAACCCAATATTGGGTGAAATATAAGTAAACCCAATCACTGGGTTAAAATGAAGTCAGTTTGGACACTGTAAAAATGATTTGACATAACCCAATGTTGGGTCAAATATGGACAAACCCAACCATTGGGTTAAATAGAAGTAATTTTGGACACATTAAAAAATGATGGTTTGACATAATCCAACGCCTGGTCAAATGTGGACAAACCCAACCATTGGGTTAAATATAAGAACCGGAATTGGGAACCACTGCTGTAACCCTATATTGGGTTAAATATGAGCAAACCCAACCATTGGGTTAAAAAGAAGTCAAATTGTACACTGTAAAAATTATGGTTTGTAATAACCCAACGAGTCACATATGGACAAACCTAACCATTGGGTAAAATAGAAGGACCGGAATTGGGAACAACTGCTGTAACCCAGCATTGGGTTAAATATGAGCAAACACAACCATTGGGTTAGAAAGAAGTCATTTTGGACACATTAAAAAATGATGGTTTGACATAACCCAACACTGGGTCAAATAAGACAAACCCAACTATTGAGTTAAATAAAAGAACCAGAATTGAGAACCACTGCTGTAACCCTACATTGAGTTAAATATGAGAAAGCCCAACCACTGGTTTAAAAAGAAGTCGATTTGTACACTGTAAAAATGATGGTTTTTCATAACCTGACAATGAGTCAAATATAGACAAACCCAACCATTGAGTTAAATAGAAGGATCAGAATTGGGAAGCACTGCTGGAACCCAACGTTGGGTCAAATATGAGAAAACCCAAACATTGGGTTAAAAAGTAGTCAGTTTGGACACTTTAATAAATGATGGTCTATCATAAACCAACATTGGGTCAAATATGGACAAACCTAAAAATTGGGTTAAATAGAACGTTGGCACATTATAAAAATGTTAGCTTGTCTTAAACGAACATTGGGTCAAATATGGACAAACACAACCCCTGGGTTAAAAATGAAGTTAGTTTGTACACACTTAAATCCTGGGTTGTCATAACCCAACGTTGAAACAAATATGGACAAACCCAACTACTGGGGTAAAAAGTAGTCGGTTTGGACACAATAATAAATAATGTTCTATCATAACCCAACATTGGGTCAAATATGGACAAACTCAACCATTGGGTTAAATAGAAATATGTTGGCACATTATAAAAAATGTTAGCTTGTCGTAACCGAACGTTGGGTCAAATATGGACAGACACAACCCCATGGTTAAAAATGAAGTTGGTTTGTACACACTAAAATATAACCCAACGTTGGGTCAATTATGGAAAAACCCATCTATTACGCTGTTCACACCAGACGTGGAAGAAGTGTCAAGCGTGAGTGATTTGCATGTTAAGTCAATGCAAAAATGCAAATAGACATCCTGCGGCACGATACGCGTGAATGGCGTGTTTTGCGCGAACCGCTTGAGTTCGAAAATCTGAACTTCAGAGGACATTCCCGCTGTGTTAACCAATCAGTCAGAAGCCCCGCTGAATGCTTCCATCATCCAGGTTAAGTTTCTGGAGGAGCTGATGAGCTCAGAGCTGCTGCACCTCTGAAAGGATCTAGTGGACTCAGACACGGCTCCAAACGTATCGACGCTGTTTTTCAGCCTTCATAAAGCACATAAACACAGTTATTTTCTCAATGAAATCCATGTTGGCCATTTAGCAACGAAGCTACAGTCACTGGGCAGACACAAGCCCTGCCCATGACGTAGATCCGCGTCTGTTGTGAAGTGAATTTGACTTGCGAATGAAGCGGATTTGACGCGCGAATGAAGCGAGTAAACTCAAATGTTTACGCGTCTATTTATGCACAAATAACGCGATTTATCCACACGTTCCGCGTCTAGTGTGAACACATCATTAGATCAAATAGAAAATGGTTGCGCACTCAAAAAACACTGTGTTGTTGTAACTTATTGTGGGGTCAAATATATACAAACCCAAGCAATGGGTTAACTGAAAGTTAATTGAATGGGTTGGGTTTGCCCATATTTACACCAACATTGGGCGATAAAAACCACCCAACTTCAGTTATGACAATCTAACAGTTTTTAGATTGTACAAATCAACTTTGTTTTTACCACAATGGTTGATTTTGCTCATATTTGACCCAACGCAGGTTAACGACAAACATTTTTTGGTCACACTTTACAATAAGGTTCATAAGTTAATATTAATTAATGCATTTACTAACACGAACAAACAATGAACAATACATTTACTACTGTATTTATTCATGTTAGTAAACGTTAGTTAATGAAAATACAGTAGTTAGTTCATGTTAACTCATGGTGCATTAACTAATGTTAACAAGCATGGACTTGGATGTTAATAATGCATTAGTAAATGTTTAATTGTGATGAATAAATGCTGTACATGTGTTGTTCATGATTAGTTCATGTTAATAAATGCATTAACTAATGAACCTCATTGTAAACAGGCCAATAGAGGCGATATGTTGCACATTACCCCAAGAGAAGCACATCACCAGTAGAGATTACTCTGGTATTTTAATATGCAGTGATCCCATTATATGGAGATCAATGGGACAAACATGCACGCACACACACACTAGCAGCAGTAACTGTGCTGTGAGTGCGTGAATGCTCATTAAAATCCAGCAACGTCCCTGTGCTTCCTATAGAGAGCACAAGAGCACAACACTTAAAGGATGAGCTCAGAGAAAAAAGGGAGTTAATTTGAGAGATGGAGAGGCTGGAATCACGGTTTTAATCCTCTTTGCGCTCAGTCATTAGGAAAATGGAGGTTTAAGGCAGATGTGTCAGTCAAGCTCTCGCTTTCATCATGCCAGGGGTGAGAACGGTGAAGGAGACGACAGAACGAAAGCGTGGAAATAAAGGCCGTCTGATGAAGAGATGGAGGATAGAGACGCTGCAGGGGAGCAGACAGACGAGATGTTCAGGACCAGGAGAGAGACAGAGCAACGAGCAGAACAATCAAAACAATCCAAAGGAATTTTTGCTTTGAGATATCATTGTTTAGCTTACCCCATTGGCTGTTTTTAGCTTGTTTTAAGGGAAAAAAACTCACTCCCCAGCAGACACAATAGCCCCTATAACACATACAGACCTTTGTGTGAACAGGTCCTTTTTGAAAATACCAGTAAATTCGTCCGGGCAATTTTCCAAGAAGAGAAGTTGTAACATTGGCGGTAATTTGCCGGAATGCTGCGCTGTGTGAACGCAGAAGGAAGATTGCCGGAAAGAGCGAGTTTACGTCTAGAAGGTGTTGACGTGAGACGTTTCACTTTAGCCAATAAGAACACTCAGGCGCATTCACGTCTGCGCGGTTTATGAAAATAAAAGCCTTTGAATATATTTCCAGACACATTTAGCTGCTAGATGTTAGTCAGATAGCATTTCTGTTTCTTCTTAATGCCAACTGTGGAAAGAATTATCGTTAAAATGCTCATGATAATCCGCTGTTTGTTTCCCTTCAAGCTCTGCTTCAGTTGTTTGACGCGTGTGCACGTGAAGCAGCCGCGTAGCGCCAGTACACACACATATTATGAACATTTCGACATGTGAAAGTGTCCCTCCATGTTTTCATATAGGTTGTTCACAATACTGATCCATCCACAGAGTTTGTAATGTAGTCAAGTGTGTAAACATTTAGCTGCGGTTCGCGTTTCTGCTTTTGAAGTAGGATGCAGCTGTGCGGTCTAGGAGAGAGGACACTCCAAAAACTCCTCAAGAGTTACAATCAAACTAAAAAAATCATATTGATCTTCTTTCAAGAATACACTACAATGCAAGATCAGATTGTGCAAGATTATTATGATTGTTTTAAGATCTATTTTAAGTTACACTGTAAAACATATCTGTTAATGAACAGCTTCTGGATTTTAGGGAATACTCAGTTAGCTGGATTTGGTTATTGGTTATTAGCAGTATTTTTCATTATATCCATATTTATTTGTTTTATTAAAAACAAGCTTAGATTTTTCCACCTGTCAGGTTTTAGACCATATGGGGCACAGCATGTGTATTAGGATTTAACTCAGGTTTCTGAGCACATTTTGTTATTATTGTTCATTTATTCATTTGCTGGAAATTACAACTGAATTTAGAAATAGTTTTGAAACAAATCTTTGCACTTAACAAACCAAATGTATTATTTATAGGCTAATTGATGTCTGTGCGTACAAGGTTTCCCTATCCACCAGAGTGAAAGTGAAAGTAGACCATTTATCTCTCATTCTGGCGCTGTAGATGCTCTGTTTAACTGTTTTCTTGCTTGTGAAATGCTCAGTTTTTCCACTTACACTTACTTTACGTCATGTAAATAGCAAATGCGCTTATGGCGTGACGCAGCTGGCTCTTAAAGGGAATGGGAGATGAGACTCTGAATGGTTTATTCTCAAAACACACCTATAACTCATTAAGAAAATAAACCCAACCCTTTTAGACCATGCGCCATGGCGCAAAGGGGATTTTTCCGTCCTTTTATTAGCAAAAATGCGTTCTGACACGCCCTGAAAGCGTTTGCGCCCTGCGTTTTGCACTTTGCGCATGGACAGTCAAAATAGAGCCCTTAATCCTTTTGCATAAGTTGCATCTATGCTCTGGTGATAAGACAGTGTGCTGACATAGACCTGTGACATCTGTGGTGACTGTAGCAAGCTGGCAGAGAGCCAAGAATAACAGAACCACCTAGAGAGTATATCCGAAGATGGCCAAAAGTTAAAACAAGACCACCTGGGGGTGTGGCACAGAAAACGATTGTGGAAAACACCATTAGTATCTGGATGCAGCCTTTATGATGCAAGCTGAGATTGCATCACTTAGCGATGCAATGTCAGACACAATGCACTCAATGGAGTGAGTGATGTCACTGTGAGGGGTAGGGTTAGGGGTGGGGTTAGGTGAGCGCAGTAAAAAGCATTGGATGCAGCTCAGATTGCACTACATCAGGTCTGCACAAAAAACACAGTAAATTTTGAAAGAAAGAAAGGAATTGTCCAGGAGACTTCAGAATGCTCTGCACTTTCTCTGCTTTATTATGGAGAATAAAGTGTATATTCAAAACCTCCTGTCTAATCATTTCTAATTGATAAGAAGTCTGCAATTATGACAAATGACACCCAAGATGGAGATGAAAACGACATTGTTTCTCTTACTCAATTGGCAGATTATTAAAGAAAAACTTGCATAATTTTGACTCATTATTTCTGAAAACAACACAATGTTTTTGCTCGTCTATAAAAGACTTCTTGATTTGAGAATCTTTAGATATTTGGACTTGAAACAAGACAACACCACGTAAGAAAAGCATTTTTAGCAGCGCAAGACACTCGCTCAGGAAAGAGTGCTTTGAGTTTGAAATATTTACGCGGTGTTGAAATATTTATGTCGCGTGGCGTGATATGGGATTCATAGTCTCGGTTGAGTTGGACCTGTCCTGGATCATGTGCCTGTCCTGGGGACTTTCAGCATTTGAAATATTAATAGTTATGATTCGGGCTACAAGTATGATCTCAGACATGTTGTGTAGTTAAATGCGGTCAGGTGTAACTAGGACAAAGGAGAGCTCGTGTACTGCAGCATGTTGAAATAGGAAATATCTCATATTTTTTAATCTTATTTGCACGGTGATCATCTTGCAGTTTCATTTTTTTTATGTATTCTTATATGTATAATATCACAATAGTTGTACTGTTTTAGAGGATAAAAAGCCCCAGCAGGGACGAAGGCCTTGTTTAGTTCGGTTGAATCGCACTAGAGTTCGTTTTCCCTCTTGGTGCGGTTTGTTTGGGCAGGTGTGATGTAGCAATCATACTCGAGTGCGCACCAAAAGCGGACCAAAAAAGCATACAGAGACCTTATTAAAGAGGAACAAGCAACAAGAGCAAACGCCTAACATCGCTGACAGTGTCCGTATCCCTCAAAGCTGTTGAGAATGAAATGTTTAGAGATGGTGTGACAGGGCGACGTAGTGGCTCAGTAGGTAGTGCTGTCACCTCATAGCAAAAAGGTCGCTGGGTCGAGCCTCGGCTCAGTTGGCGTTTCTGTGTGGAGTTTGCATGTTCACCCTGCATTCGCAGGTGCTCCGGTTGACCCCAAAGTCCAAAGACATGCGGTACAGGTGAATTGGGTGGGCTAAATTGTCCATAGTGTGTGAATAAGTGTGTGGATGTTTCCCAGAGATGGGTTGCGGCTGGAAAGGCATCCGTGTAAAAACTGCTGGATAAGTTGGTGTTCATTCCGCTGTGGCGACCACGGATTAATAAATTGACTAAGCCGATAGGACAGCGGTTCTCAAACTTTTTTTCATCAAGTACCACCTCAGAAAAAAGTAGTCTCTCCAAGTACCACCATAATGAGCAGTATTGAAATTTGTAGCGTAGTAGACCAAATTAAGCAACTACAGCTCTGCACAGTTCAAAAACGTGTCAGATTAATTACTATTATTAACAATATTTATTATTGTCAGCCACTTTACACATTATAAATAGTCTGAACGTTAAGACTTTACTGTGCTTATATGTAAAAAAACAAAAAGAAAAATTAAAAACATCAACATTTAAATTAAAACGTGCTTTTTAAAGTTAAAAATGGTAGGTTACTGTTCTTAAAAAGTAAAAAGAAAACTGCTGTACTTAAATGTAAAGTATTAACATATAGTATATATGGGCTATGCGTTGTCATATTCATATACAAATCATTTTGATACATTTTTAAATATATGTAGCATGTACGTATGACATATTTGATTCCTCCGCGTACCACTAGAAGGAAGCTCGCGCACCACTAGTGGTACACGTACCACAGTTTGAGAACCACTACGATAGGAAAATAAATGAATGAATGAGATGGTGTGACCAAAGTCCATGTAAGAAGTCTATAGTCTTTGGTGTGACAATGCGTACCTACTTTGATGCACCCCTTGATGCTTCTTACGTCCTTGTCGCAGCACCAGTGGCACCAGAATTAGGCACCGAAATTCAAACGCTGATTCAGTGATTCTGCTTGAGAGACTGTTCTCACTCTCAGCTCACATCATTCAAAAGAAAAGGTCCACATTGTCCCCTGATAATGCCAACAGACTGGACTGTCTTAGTAACTCGCTGAATGTAAAGGAGGACTAAGCCAAATTGTTTCTACTTTATAATTAATGTTATCAACTCGCAATACAACTTAACAATGAGTGCAATTGTTTGTATTTAATACTTTATTATCATAATTTTTCATATCTGTGATGCCTGTATTTTGGATTTTTTTTTTTTTGGTCGTCCAATTAGAATCCAACATGGAAATCATGTTTGTTTGTTATTGGCATTGATTGTTTTGAAATTCAAATGGCATTATTATGCACTAACATTTCTGTAATTAATATTGCTTTTCACGATTATTCATGATTAATTGCAAAAAAAGTGATTAGTTAATTTTTTAAATCAATTGACAGCCCTAGAAAAAAAAACAGCATATCCGACTAGTGAAATGAGTCTGTAGAAATTATATTTAAGTATGCATAATTACTTTAAAAATATAAGTGTTTAATAAAACTGCTTTGTTTAATGCACCAACATACATCATCTATATTCACTGAGAAATGGATACAAATATTCATTTTCAACAGGGGCTGTACTCGTTTATGCTGAGCGCTGCATATTTGACTACAAACACTGGATTGCCCCTGAGAAGCAGTGTTATGAAATGAGACGTTTCCAAGGTAACGAAGCTTGTCTGTCCAGATTTGCTCCTGATGTTTGCATTGTGATGTCACTCTGCTGACCGGCAGGGGTTCTTCTGTTGCTATGGTAAGGCTCCGTAACCCTAGTCACAGCTGGTTTCGTAAGACAGCACCTTAATGAGACACACTGGAAATATAATAAAAATGATAATTTACTTGTTTCTAGTCCAAATATCTGAAAATTCCTAAATCAAGAAGCATCTTTTTAGACAAGCTAAAGTATTATCTTGTTTTCAGAAAAATAATTGAAAAATAAACACCACTGGAAGGGGTGTTCATAAGACTGTTATTAAGCCTTTATAAACCCGACGTCATGAATATTTTATGGATGCTTATGATAACTGTTATTACGTGTAATTCGTTCAGTTATGACATTTTAAATACAATGGCATTGAGATGTTTTTGTTATGACAACATGACATTACCAAGACAACTTGTCATAAATCTGTCATAAACATGATTGTCATGAAGGACATTGGCTGTTTCTCAATACCAAGTGCGCAAAGTTCGGACTTGTTTCCTCACGTCCTCGGGACTACTTTCTTTCAAGTCTGAACTTCCACACTGTAAATCCTAATGTTGTCTTTACTTAATTAGTAAAGTTGACTGAACATAAATTTGGCATTTTGGTTCTATCACTTAAAAATATAAGTTCATTTAACTTATATACCATGAAAATGCATAAACTTAAAGATTTCAAGTGTAGTGCGCTTAAAAACATAATTAATAGGTCATTTTCATAAATGTAGTCTCGACTATAAAATTCTAAAATGTGCAACCTTTTAAGTACAAGGTCTTTTTATAAATCAAAAAACAATTGGCTTCAGGTATAATTATGCATCATAATGTTTAGCAAATGGCTACTTATTTTTTTTGCTTAAAATCTATTTAAACATTTTTTCATAGTATATTATTACACACACGCATGCACACACATGCATATATACAGTTGAAGTCAGAATTATTAGCCCTCCTGAATTATTTGCCCCCGTTTATTTTTTCTGTTTAACAGAGATTTCTTCAACACATTTCTAAACATAATAGTGTTAATAACTCATCTCTAATAACTGATCTATTTTATCTTTGTCATGATGACAGTCAATAATATTTGACTAGATATTTTTCAAGACACTAGTATTCAGCTTAAAGTGGCATTTAAAGGCTTAACTAGGGTAATTAGGTTAACTAGGCAGGTTAGGGTAAATAGGCAAGTTATTGCATAACAATGGTTTGTTCTGTAGGGAGTCGGGGGGGGGGGGGGGGGGGGGATAGCTTAAAAAGGCTACTTATTTTGATCTTAAAATGATGTTAAAAAAATTAATAACTGCTTTTATTCTGGCCGAAATAAAACAAATAAGACTTTCTACAAAGGAAAAAATATTATCAGACATACTGTGAAAATTTCCTTGCTCTGTTAAACATCTTTTAGGACATTTTTAAAAAAGGTAAAAAAATCAAAGGGGGCGAATAATTCTGACCTTAACTGTATATACTATAAAATACTAATTAAATAAAAAGTGCTTTACAGTTTTCTGAGGAGTCAAACAGTATTCAGGTAGAGTAACTGAGTAATGAAGTGTAAAATAATACTGAATAATCTTGTATAAATAAATCAATAAAATTAAACAGAGTTAAAAGTTACTAGTTTCTCATGCCTGAATACTTTTATAATCCTCCAAATTACATGCAAACAATAAGCTTTCACTCTATTTTGGGTTAACTCTGCAGTGAAGCCGCAAAACTCCTGTATTCTGAACTGTGGTTTCCGGTCGACTATAATATAGACTCAACACTGTAGAACCTGCGATGTGAATATTGCAAATACACACATTGCAATATCGATACTTAACGATATATTGCACAGCCGTACTCTGGACTAAACAGCGCAACGATTTAAGGAATGACCGTGAAACAGAAGAGCGTTATCTGGAAAGGTTGTGTTTATTCTGAGAAACAGATAAATTATACATAGACGTTCTCTTCAAAAATATTAGACTGTGTTTGTGTGTGCGCGCATTTTAAACCATAAATTATTTAACTAGCAGTGCTGGTACAACACACACACTGAACTCAAACAGACAATAGATTGTCTGAATGTTACAAAACAATACAAACACACTTGAACAAGTTTCACTAACCTGCTATTCGCGGAATTGTTCACTGCATCCAGGTTTATTTTACCATTGCGACTCCGAAAAAAAAAGGGAAAAAAAGATTTATACTGCTTGTTGAAACTACTTGAGCTAAAACAACACAATTATTTATTTGCTCTAACTTCAATCAACTTCAGCTTGGGAAAACAAATTAAGTTAGCACAAACAATTTGAGTAGATCAGGGTGGGGCCAAGCTGGAGCGCTCACTCTGATTCCCAGGGCTCGGCAATGGTTGGGGAAATTCTGAATTGAACCAAAACTAATGATTAAGATTTGCTTAAGCATGGTAATTCAGGAAATGCAACCAGCAGAATCTGGAAATAAAAAAAATAATCAATTTGAGTTGGGACAACATGAATGAATTGTGTTGGTGTAACTACCTGGGCTGGGTTTACCAATAACCAACCCGGGCTCATTGTGGGAACGTAGCCCGCGATCGGACCGCGATTTACGTCCCGGGAGGTACGTATTCAAGCGTTTTTTGTTTTCGTGGATCCGCCAGAGGCTGCTGTGCGCGCTTTTTCGCGTCTTGGGAGGGCGCTCCGTTCGCGCCCAGGCCGTTTTCGCGTGAAAAGCCACCGGATCGGCCGACTCAGCCGACTCAGCCGACCTCCTCTTCCTCCTCCTTCCCTAAACCCGAGCGACGGTTCGCAAAAGCCGTCCAGAAAAAAAAAAAAAAAAAAGCAAAAGCCCTCATCTTCGATTTCGACCGCGTTTTCAGATCCCGCTGCGTTCTCGCCCTTATTTTTTGGATACCGTTTTTCGTCTTACCTGATTTCTGGAACCTGCTGTTCCCCTGACTCGATCCCGGTCGTCGTCCACTGCGGCCGGCTCCTCCTCCGGGGCCTCCGCTCCGCCGACGCAACGCTGTGAGCTAAGTGGACAAACTGATTGCATCGGGAAAGCCCTCCACTCCAGCCCACAGAGTTCGCTCGAAAAAAAACTAAACGCGGCCTTTACGTTCCTCCAGCCACGTAAATCGCAGTCTCCAGAAACGTCCGCGGGGCTACGTTTCCAGAATGAGCTTGGGTTGCCAATAACAATGTATCTGCAGGCTTCATATATGTTCAAACATGTCAGTTTTTTTCAAATATATTGTACGTCTATATGGGGCTGCAATCGAATAAAGTTATGGCTGTGATTGTCCTCATAACTGTGTACTCTAATGGGCCGTTTCCACTGAGTGGTACAGTTCGGCAGTTTTATTAACATTAAAGGTGCAATAAGTGATTTGTCTTGAGAAACAATTATAATTATGCAGGTTGAAAGTCTCGTCTCATCCTGATCCAATTTGAAGTGTAGCATGTAAGCTTTCAGTGCTATCAGGCTAACATTAGCATTTTCCAAGATCTCCTATTGCACCTTTAATGTTTGCTTTTTTCTCTCAGTGAGCCATAACTGTGTTAACGGCAGCTCTGAGATCAGTCTCTTTTTACTTATCCAGTCCATATGTTTAATATAAAACCATAATAATCATTAAAGAGCACCTATTATGCAAAAAATCACTTTTATAAGGAGTTTAAACACAGTTTTGTGTTAGCAGTGTGTGAATATAAGCAGCCTCTAATGGTAAAAAATAATTATTTCTGCTTGTTATAATCACGCTTGATTAAAAACAGTTTGCAGAAACACTTTGATTGACATTCTGCCTTTGTATGATGTCATCAGAGGGGGAAAGCCCCGCCCACTAGTGACCATCTCTCCCTCATTAGCAAAAACAGCCTTAAGTGAGAAGCAGCCGTCTGTCTATTAGCCATTAGAGTGTTTGAGCTGCTGCAGATAATGTCAGCATAGACTAAGAGGATTATAGATGTGGAGTTTTAGATGAAGCACAAATGAACAGCGGCAGGAGTCTCCATAGACTGATTACACTTTTTTACACAGATAACGTTAGTCCTGTTTTGAATCTGCTGCTCGGAAACTTATTTGACATCTTGTAAAAAGAGGCATAATAGGTCTCCATTAATGTTGTTAAGTTTAAATTGTAGTATATAGCAAAAAATTATGTTTTTCCAAATGAAGTGATTGTGATTAATTAGCTCCACGGGAGTAAAATGTGTGTAAACTGTGTTTAATTACATAAAAAGGTTATTTAAATGAAAGTGATTTGACATCATTGGTTCAATGTGAATTTTGCTATTGGGTCCTATTTGTCTACAATGTGTTAAAAAAGCCTGATTTGATTGAGGGGTAATGTGCCATTAAATTAAGTTACACCAACAATTAACTTTTTTTATGGTGATTCCGACTTATTTTGTGTATTTTAAATTCATTCTGAAACTCAGCGACAGAAAATAAATAAGCAACACAACTGTTTGAACCAAGAACTGTGGGTAACACTTTAACTGAAGCGGTGTTCATAAGACAGTCATTAACCCTTTATAATCACCTCATGAATATGAATATAATTTTATTAGATCATTAGGTGTCAGTTGTGTCATTTTAAATGACAGATGACATTGTTTTGACACCAAAGATGATATTGTTTGAAATATTTTTGTCATAACAACTTGACGATACCAAGACAATGTAACTTGTCATAAATCTGTCATAAACATGACTGTCATGAGATCATTATAATTGTGCTATGAATATTTATCTGATCAATTTTAATTCATTCATTTTATTTTCGGCTTAGTCCCTTTATTAATCTGGGATCGCCACAGTGGAATGAACCGCCAACTTATCCAGCACATGTTTTACACAGCGGATGCCCTTCCACCCTTCCTAGCGCACAGGGTAGCACGTTCGCCTTACATCAAGAAGGTCGCTGGTTGGCGCCTCAGCGAGTTTGCATGTTCTCCCCGTGTTGGTGTAGATTTCCTCCGGGTGCTCCGGTTTGTGGTATGGAAAATTGGGTATGCTAAAATTTACCGCAGTGTATGTGTGTGAATGAGAGTGTATGGAGGTTTCTTAGTGATGGGTTGCAGCTAAAAGGGCATCCACTGCGTAAAAACATATGCTGGATAAGTTGGCGGCCCCAGATTAATAAATGGACTAAGCTGAAAAGAAAATGAATGAATGAATTTCTATGTCAAACTATTTTATAAACCCATCATTAATATTTAACGACATTTTAATGCAAAACTTAATTTGTATCACTGCAAAAGAGGTCAAGAAATATTGATAATGCAGTAGATGATCTGCCAAAATGCTGACCGGGTAGCATATTAGCTTTGGACTACAGGGGAGGTTTTAAAGCCACGCCTCCTGAAATCACGAACTTGCGCGCCGCGGCATGACAGCAGACAACCCACTAGTTCATGTCATTCGCTTGTTAGAAATGTTGTTAGTGGTTGGCCGGTGGTGTGCAGGAATTACACTTATTACTAGGGCCAGACGGAATCTGCGGACGTTTTTTGCTATTTCTGCAGAGAATTTTGGTAAAAGTCTGCGGATTTCTGCCGAATTATTTTGGGAGTATCCTAACTAAAACCTTAATATATGAAATAAAAAATAATCTTTTTTTAACTTTTATTTAATGTTTAAAATGCAAAATTCAATTAGATTCACTTATATATATGTAAATAAAGCAAGTTTGTCATTTAATATATCTAGTAAAAGACAGAAAATATTACTTTAAAAACTGCATTGTACATAAATCAGACGAACATTTTCACATTAGTTAACAATTTTACTGAAATTAATTAAAAAAACTGGATAATATAGATTTACACAAATTTACTCAAGTAAATAAACAGAATTAATGATGGGCTAAAAATCTGCGGAATTCTGCGTGCGCAGATTCTGGTTGGGCCTACTTATTACTAAGCCACATTTACATGCTATTTCAGAGCGAATATTCAGAGTAGCGGTATAAACATCGGGAGCGCGTCACAGCCTGTGACGTGCTCCCAATCTAACCATACTTTGAATATTTATAGTCAATGGCTGATGACATGATTTCACTATTTAGAACTTGCAAACAAGACTTTTTTTCTGAAATCATATTTTTGAGAAGAAAGTCTGAATGTGCGGATATAAAACCAACTGCCTTAATTCCTGCACCCGCTGGCCTGTCAACAACTACGCTGGACAAAGTGTGTGTCTCCATGGAGTTTTCAAACTAGTGAATCGCATGATGTAGTCTATCGTCATCAGTTAGTCATCTATTTAGTGTGCGTTTATGACTTTAAAAGGCATGGCTCTGGGGAGTGATGTCAATTTTTAAGCTATTATGTTAACCATAGCATTCTGGCAGATCACCTACTGCACCTTTAATAACTATGTTTATAAAGCTTTCATGACAGTCTTATAAACACTCCGAGTCTCCTGTAATGCCGTTGGATTGGGAGGGATTTGGCTCAGTTTTAAAACCTGGTCTCCGAGGTGCCCCTCTTCAGACCGCTGCTCATGAACTCGTCGTGCTCGAAGCTCAAGTTATTGTGCGACCTTGATATCATAAGTAGTTTCTCCTTTTTAGTGTAGTCCTTCTTCACGTCCACCGGGGGCACTATTAACCTGTCCATAGGGTCCTCTTTGTTCTCCAGCCTGGTGTATCCTTTACTATTACTGCGGTCCAATCTGGGCCAGCTGGGGTGTTTCCGTTGCTCAGGCTGGACGGTCAGCTTTGTGGGTCCTCTTTCCAGGTCCAGGGATTTGGAGTGGGCGGACAGCATGTGGATGGAGTTATTGGAGCCGAAGTCTTTACGTGCAGCTCCCGGAGACAGGAATCTCCCGCTGGTGGATCCCGGAGAGAGGGATGAGCGGGAAGATGTGGAGCTGGCGGATTCAGTGGCTGAGTTGCTCCGCAGAAGCTGGACGCCTGGAGGTTTGAAGGCTTTGGCGATGTCTGGAACCGGGACTGTCAGCGACTCCATTGACGGAGGTCTGGAGTGCACCCTGCTCTGCTCTAAATCCTCAGTTATGCTGTCGATGTCTGGTTCATCGATGACACAGTTGTTGAGTTTAATGACAGGCAGTGTGAACGCACTGATGGAGGAGGAAACAATGGAGCGCGTTTGGCATTTTTTAAGAGCTCCTCGCCTGTCCTCCCACCGACCATCATCCTGGAACCCGAATATACATTCAGAGCGGTCCTTATAGGTGGGCGACAGCAAACAAAATCCACCTCTAGCCTCGCTCATTAAACCATCATCATCATCTGCAGAACTAGTCCTGTGGGAGAACCGCACATCTCCATCCAGACCCGAGAAAGACATCAGTGTGTTTGCTGCGAGCCGAGAGGCAAACTGGCTGTCCAGTCCAAAGGTACGGATCTCAGTGTCCCCCCCGTAGGGTCCCATACATGCTCCATTAGTACACTTCTGCTCCTTAATCCGCAAGCTGTGTATGTCTATAACGGTCGAGTACATGTCTCTCATGTGGATGACCTTGGTCTCTCGATCCCGGTTCTCATGAAGGATCGCATTAGCACAGATGAAGATAAAAATCCCGATTCCCATTGTAAAGGGACCCAACATCTTCATCTTCTCCGAATGCATGTGCTGCTCCAGGAACTGTGCGATGGATCCGGCCTGCTCTCGGCCGAAGCTCTGCGTGTTGTTTGCGGACATCTTGGTTTCCGGAGCCTTCGGCTGGTCCTTGTGAGGCCAGTATCCCAGAACTGCCATTGCGATTCCCGCCATGAGGATCAGCACTCCTAAAACCAGGAAGAACCCTGAGGCGGAGTACAGCCGGATCTTCCCTCTCACCACCACCACGTCCGCTCGAGGCTTCCGCTTGGTGGTTTTCTTCTCAGGTGCCGGGCCGGGGCTCTGGGCTGACAGATGATACTGAGAGCGTGTGGAGTCTTGCCTTTTCAATGCTGCAAGGCCTGTGATCACCCCTCCCGTGGCAATCATTGCTATGGCAATACAAGCCTGCAAACAGAGGAAGAAACAAGGGGTTATGTTAGTGCTGCGACGGATCTAGGCAAGGCCTGGTGTAAGATTCTGATGATATGATAACCTTGGAGAGAAATATCACACAGATTTCTGTCAACTTGAAAAGGCATCTCTGGAGATCTTTCTTTTCTTTGGATATAAAGTAAAGCCACTGCACCGTTCAGCTCTTTAGACTGATTTCACATTAAAAGCGAAGTCGAGGCTGTGGTGGGAAGAAACCCGGAAGTATCGTTGGGAGTTACATAGGAACGTTGTGTACTTGGCTGTATATCTTATCAGCGAAGATGAAGTGACACAAATGTATTCTTCCACCGCCCTCCGAGTGACCCGAAGGTCCATTCTGAATGAATGGTGAAAATAAAAAGGGATATCAGAGCTCATTTTCAGCCAAGTTAAAGGAAATGGCACTAGTTAGCTAAGGTTTTCTTTCCCAAACACACGTTTTAGAGGGCATTTATCAAACTCGAGTTAATGAACTGATTCTTTTGCTATATTACACTTATCACGATACTGAATTAAAAGAAAAACTGGCAATTTCCCGCTAACATTTCAGGCACTGTTGATGGCTTTCCTAAAACAGCGCTGATTTGCCATTGTGTTCACGTGCTCAACAGAAATGCTTGTGATTGGCCGAGAAGTTCATCAGTTCACCCACCGCTGTTTACTGAGCACAAACACAGTCGAGCCGTGAAGCCGAGCGATCTGCTTGATGACTCGTCATCTTCACGGCTGCTTCGTGCTCCAGTCTCTGTGTATCTGTGTTTGCACTGGGTGAAGAATAAAACTAAACTTATGTTATTTTCAAATTCAAAACAAGCCAAGCAAAAACTAGGTCCTGTTACTACTACTCATGGTGCAGAGATTGAATTAGTGTCCCAGTACAAATATCTTAAAATTTTCATTGATGATACACTTTCTTTTAGTACTCACATTCAGCAATTGGTGAAAAAATTAAAAGTGATTTTAGGCTTCTAGTTTAGAATTAAGAACTGCCTTTCTTTTGGTGCTAAAAAGAAGCTAGTTGAGGCAACATTCATCTCGACATTGGACTACGGTGATGTAATTTATATGCATGCTTCGTCTCAATGTCTGAATGCATTGGATACTGTTTACCATGGTGCACTAAGATTTATAACTAATTTTAAATCCCTTACTCATCATTGTGTGCTGTATACTAGGGTAGGTTGGTCTGCTTTGTCCATTCGTAGGCTCAAGCATTTTCATATTGTTTACAAATCTATACTGAGTTCCCATCATATCTCCAGAATTGCATTTGTAAAAAGCCTGTTCTTAACTATGGTCTTCACTCACAGGATATTTTATAACTCTCTGTCCCTAAAGTGCGGACTGAGATAGGAAAAAGGCTTTTAAGTATGCAGCACCTTTTGCTTGGAATAATCTGCAAACACAGTTTCCGTCTTTCGGATGAGACGTTAAACCGAGGTCCCGACTCTCTGTGGTCGTTAAAAATCCCAGGATGTCCTTCGAAAAGAGTAGGGGTTTAACCCCGGCATCCTGGCCAAATCTGCCCACTGGCCTCTGTCCATCATGGCCTCCCAACCATCCCCGTATTCCAATTGGCTTCATCACTGTCTCCTCTCCACCAATTAGCTGGTGTGTGGTGTGCGGTCTGGCGCAGGTGGATGTTGCACACTGGTGGTGGATGAGGAGATCCCCCCATTGTGTAAAGCGCTTTGAGTGCCTAGAAAAGCGCTATATAAATGTCAGGAATTATTATTATTATTATTATTATTATTATTATTATTACAGCTGCAGTTCAAAGACTTGATTTCACTACATGCTTTTAAAAAGACTATAAAAGTTTTAGAAGTTAAAACACAGGTTTGTAGATGTTTTGAATAGTTGTCAGTGTGATTCATGTTAACTGTAAATAGTTTTTTGTTTGTTGTCTGTTGGACTCATGTGACTTGTGTACTGTCTTTCCTGGTAAAATAAAGGTTATAACAATAATAAGAGCGGTAAACTGAGTGCGATAACAGATACACGGGAGATTAGAGTGCGAAGCAGCCCTGAAGATCAGTCGAGTCATCCGTGCTCAGCGGCGCTTCAATGTTAGCCGTTTTAAAACTTCAGTACCGGGACAACACTATTACAGACAACACGAGGGTGTGCTACCGAGGACTGCAGTGTTTTACCGTTCACCGGGTTAAATAGGCTAAAGCAGGAGAGCGTCCCTATGGTGTTTAACTGGTGCCATGAACTGAAGCCTTGGAGGACACTTGAGTATATTACTTTTAACGTTACAAAGATTGCGATGTTGTTTGATGCCTAATTTGCTTTTAATTGTTTAAATTAAACGTACTGTATAATATTAAAGTGATGTATTTTGTTGTTGCACTTGTCTTGCCTTGCTTTTTCTAAATATATTACATATATGACATTTTATATATGTGCAATCTAAATATAAACTTGTGTGTCATAAATGTAATTTGCATATACGGCAACATATCAGATTACTATGTGAAACTGTAAATCCTAGTTTGAAATGAATGATTCAACAATCCTCTGAAAGTTTGATTCTATATATAAAACACTGAAGCGTTAGCCAAGAATGACTGTTTATGTACAAGACATGATTTTGGCAGCCAAGGCCAGTCAAGTATGCAGACACAACAGAAACAGTACACGGACGATTCCATCAAGTCTAGGACATATTAACTCTCTCCTGCTCATAACCAGGGTTTCTGCAGGTTTTACCAAGCTAAATTTAAGATTTTTGTAAGACTGTTATTAATGAAATTAGGCCAGAACAGTGGGTCAGTGGTTAGCACTGTCACCTCACAGCAAGAGGGTCGCTGGTTCGAGTCCCGGCTGCCAATCATAATGCTGATATTATCTACCATGTTGTCTGACAGGCATCATAATAGAGTAACATTAGTGATTAACATGAATAATAATCAAATGTGCTATTACTTGTGAAGCAGATAGCAGATTCTCAGAAAGGCAGGTCAAAAAAACATTTAATCTTTTCCCCGAATCCTTTCTCCAAGAAACTTCTGAAGACTCATTTATTTCTCAAAGCACTGCTGCTGACTCTTCATATGTCATGGTGTCTTCTTGTGTCACTAATTCAATGATACTGGTAGTAACAAATCACTCAGACTAACCGGTGATAAGCATGTTTGAATTTGTCATGTTTGGTAATAGGATCGGCTGGCTTGGAATCTCACTCAAGTCGCTACTAAAAACATTTTGGTCCATCCAGTGAAAAGGTCCCAAAACTGCCTATATTGTCCTACAAACATGGCCACAATATAAAATGTTCTGGTAACCCACGTTCCCCGAAGGAGGGAACCGAGTCGTGTGTCTAGGAGAGACACTAATGGGAGTACGCTTAATGTCCAATCACTCTAAAGAGTAATACTGTTCTCCCTGTGTTCCCGTGGGTTTTTTCCGGGTGCTCCAGTTTCCCCCACAGTCCAAAGACAAGCCATACAGGTGAATTGGGTAGGCTAAATTGTCTGTAGTGTATGAGTGTGTATGGATGTTTCCCAGAGATGGGTTGCAGCTGGAAGGGCATACGCTGTGTAAAATATATGCTGGATAAGTTGGCGGTTCATTCCGCTGTGGTGACCCCAGATTAATAAAGGGACTAAGCTGAAAAGAAAATGAATGAATGAATGAAAGCATTTTGATGCACATTTAAAACATAATCAGCGACATCAAGCCTAATTCAATTCATGCCGTCACAATAGCTCAATTTTATTCAATAACATCAAGTGACAGCATTTGTTGGCAACCATAAGATTGATTCCCGTTTCCTACAAAAAAAAAAAAAAAAAAGATAAAAATGAAATCATATTTTGTCCCACTTGTGGTCACAATGTCATGCTCCCACACACAAATGCCACAGATAGACTTTAACAGTGTTTTTCTGTCATGCTCCTGGATGGTTCTGTCCTGCTCTGCTGTCATATGCTAGCTTTTTATTTTTACAACTTTCACCCGTAAAAACTGAAAGTGAAAGAAAGGTGAAAAAATTGAGCGAACACCCTTTTGTTCATTTTACAACATTTACATTTGAAAATGAATCTGCTTCACGGCACACTTATTTAGCATTGTACTAGTGATGGGAAGTTTGGATCATTTTACTGACTCGTTCGAGTCTCAAGATGAACGAATCTTTGTTTTAAAAAAGTCATTTCGTTATTTTGTTTCAATTTGCCAAAATATTATTACAATGTTACGAATTGCTTCCAAACACATCTACAACTAGCCCAAAAGGTTGATCACACAACAAATAAGTCATGATTGGAATACTATAAGAAGGAGAAAATAATAATTCAATGTTTACCTGCTCTTTTGTCTATAAAGGCATAGTTGTCTTTAAATGTCAGTGGTTTGTTCACGTTCCCCTGACAGTCACATATAATCTAAACCAATGTACACAGTCTGAGCCGATCTTGTGGTTCTTGAGTCGTTCGTTCGTTCATCACGTGACAGAATGACTCAAACCGAGGACTCGAGAGATGAATGGTTAATTTTTTTTTCCGACTCTAAGCGCATATGATTGGCCTGTGAGGAACGAATGACTCAGAACCGATAGAGGACTCGAGAGGTGAACGGATCAATTATTTTTCCGGCTCTAAACGCATATGATTGGCATCTGCCTTTCCGCGATGAACAACTCAAAAGACTTGAAATGAACGATACCACCTGCACAAATGTGCGCACGCACGAATAAACGAATCACTCCCTGAGAGGACTTGTTGTTCCCGAGTCATATTGAAGATTCATTCTACTACATCACTACTTTGTACCTGTTTGAGATTTAACACCATAAATATAGACATCTAACACGATGCAGCAGGTGACAGGAATGTGCTTTGAGTCTCACTCAGAACAGAAAAAAAACCCTGCTAAATATCTGATTTACCTTAGGTTGCTTTTTGTACCTTTCTTTATTAAACCATTAACATCTGTAGCACAATAGATTGGCTTTCATGCTGAGAGTAGTACTCGCCACCTGTGCCTGTAGATTGTTTATTTTTCCAGCCCATGCTGTTAAATATTTATATTTGTATTCAAGCTGAAAAAGGTAATTATATTCTTTGTTTGGCCACATATCTCTCAGATGAAACAGCTACAGGCATAAGAGGAAAGCTTTGGTCTGGTGGTCATTTTTGATTGACTAATCTGTCAGAGGAAGTGCTGCCTAAAATTAAGGCTGATTGTAAACACAACAGGACTAATGAGATCACAGAGGTGAATCTGTCAAGCCCAGCTAGACAAAAAAAGTCTACGGCAGAGATGCCCAAAGTCTGGACCACAGGCCAAAGTTGGCCCATTGTAACATTTGATTTGGCCGAACATCCTCTCTGACAAAAGAGAGGGAATGATGGAGGGTAGGGATGCTCATTTCGGTTGATTTTGCCAACCGACAACCCCCGCTTGTTAACCTAATATTAACATGTTAACAGATTAATATTAAAATATTATTTAATTAAATGTTTAAAATAGTTCAGTATTTTAAAATGTAATATTTAATGTGTCACACAAAACAGGCACGTCAATTAATTATTATTTATTATTAAATTATTATTATTTTTTTATTGTCATTTGTTGGGTAAACATTAATCTGGAGAGTATATTTCCTCAAAAGTCAGAATTTGATCATCTGAATAAAACACCGATCAACACTAAGACTCTGTATTTAGCTGTGTTTAGTGCAGTGCAGTATTTATAATTCAAGGACAAAGCATGCAAAGTCAACAATGGCTGCTGATGTGTGCCAGAAGGCGGGTAATGCAACGCTGTACATACACAAAGATGCTGTTCAACTAAAAGCTAACGAAGCTGTGAAAATAAAACATTTCAGGAAGCTTCAGGATAGACGAGGTGGTGATTATGTAAACAAACGCCAGAACAAAAGCGCACATTAAGAGATCATAGCCAGCAGTCATCTGCTGTCTGCTATAGTCTGGAAATGGAAACCATCTTTTAAAGCAGACCTATTATGCAAAAATCACATTTATAAGGGGTTTGAATACAGTTGTGTGGCAGCAGTGTGTGAATATAACCAGCTTCATATGGTCAAAATTTATTAATCGTATTTTTTTTAAATTAGACTTGATCAAAACAGTCTGCAGAAACACTTTGATTGGCATTCTCCATTTGTACGTGTCATCAGAGGGGGAAAGCCCCGCCCACTAGTGACCATCTCTCCCTCATTAGCATAGGACGTTAGTTCTGTTTTTAATCTCCCGCAATGGTGAGGCAGTCATTTGTAGCTCCGCCCTCATCTGAAAAGTTGGATTTAAAGCGACAGTCACCAAAACACCACAATTAGGATCAAAACCTAAAAGGGTCAGTTTCAGAGAGTTAGCAAACATGATTTGTGTGGTGTTTTGTGCTGAAACTTCACATTCACACTCTAGGCTAGGGACTCCTAGACTTGGTTTTACATCTTACTGAGTTACTATTTTAATTGAATTTATGTTGTGGTGTACAATAGCTAATACTGAGACAGAGGCGCCAGTATTGCAACAGGAAACAATGTGCATGATACTACGATATTCCTTCAAAAGCAGATCATGGAGACATTTTACAGGTGCTTTAAGTAAGATTTTGACTCTTCTAAAGGTATACATATAAAATATTGACCTTATTCTAAAATGCGGAAGTGCACCTGTTTTTGCGATTGTTTTAGAACTTCCGATTCAGTCGCCTATGGGAGAAATGACCAGGAATAATAAATGGCAGAAAACGGTAAAGCTACTTGCTCTACAAAGAAATGTTTGCATGACAATACAGACCAAGTAGAATATTATAATAAGAAAATATCAGTTTGCAACATCAAACAGCGAAACGAGCAGTTTTTAATGTCTAAAAATGAATGGAAGTGAATGAGACCGGAAGTCTCGAGCCAAAAAGATTCAAATGGCTGCGCCCGCTCTTTGGCGAAGAAAACGGTGAATACAATTCCATATACCATAATATGTTTGCAGATATTTAACAAACATGCTAAGAGAACATTTTTGTTTATCTAAAAAACAATGCAAAAGTCAGATATTCTGTTTTGAACATGTGCGTTACGTGCCGGAACGTCTGTCGTTGTTTTGGTCTCTTTAACACGCCCAATGCCAGTTAAACCAATTATATTTCAGCACCCCGAGTTGCCTTGATGGAAAACAGCGTATTCATTCATTCAGTCAGGAAGACTCTCAAAGCATGCGTCCATGACTGAAATGTGACCTCTGGTGGACAGTAGCAGACTCTGATATGAGACGCAGATACACAGTTCCACTTGAGGTGGTTATTAATTATCAAACAACACACAGGACACAGGACATGCTATATAACAACACATAGGACATGCTTGAATATTTACAGGGTTTGGTCGCATGCTGATTGGATGATAGAATGATTGTCAATGATAAAATAGCCCTATTAAAAAATCCTCCCAAAGTTTGTTTATGAAACATCATTTTATGCATAATTATAGTTTATATATTTGATGGAAACACAGCTAATGTTGGATTCTGATAGCCCAGCATTTTTTTGAGTGTGTGCAAAACATAAAGGCAGACAGAAAAAGTGCTTCACTGAGGAAAAACTAAACATGTTAACACTCACCGGCTGACAGACCAGGCCAAAAGCCCCCCGCTGACTTCTGCGACTGAGAATCAGATGAAAAAAACAGTAGTGGGATAATTGTCCAATATCAAAATTCAGGATTTGAGAGTAGTCCAAGCAAAACGGTTGCTCGTGCAATTGAAAGTGTTTCACATTTAACAGGGACCTGTTATGCACCTTTTTACAAGATGTAAAATAGGTCTCTGGTGTCTCCAGTGTGTGAAGTTTCACTCTCTGAAACTGACCCTTTTAGGCTTTGATTCTAATTGTGGTGTTTTGGTGACTGTTTTGGAGTCTTTGGACTGTGGGGGAAACCAGAGCACCCGGAGGAAACCCACGTGAATGCGGGGAGAACATGCAAACTCCACACAGAATGCCAACTGACCCAGCTGAGGCTCGAACCAGCGACCTTCTTGCTGTGATGCGACAGCACTACCTACTGCCCCACCACGTCTCTCTCTATTCTATTGTATTTTATTTTTTTCTATTAGACTGTAAATGGAAAACAATTCCGTGGGCAGAAAGTTCTAACATTTCACCAGTTTGTAGCAGGTTTCTGCCTAAATAAAACCTTGCAAAAGTCGCATGCCACAAAAAAGGATGAAATTAAGAGCACCAGTGTCGTGCAAAATGACTGAGCTGCAAAGCAAATTCACATTGAACATCACAAAAGCTGAGTGGCGCTGCTTTGGCCTTGCAGTACTGAAACATTTTTTCTCAGGGCTGCTTCTAGGCACGACAGCGAGAAACTTCACAATGAGCTTTCTACACTGAAAAGAGTGAAACGACTGTGTCTTTCATTCAAAGTACATTTTTAGATTGGATTAAGTGAAACAGAAATGTTTTCTGATTTTAACCTGTTTTATTCATTTTGCCTTAATGCTAAAAAGAACCACCTGGAAACAATTAAAAGCATTAGTTTTTCCTCAAAGGAGTATTTTACTTTAAACCAGTAGATTTTATGTCATGGGCGTCAAGGTGGCGCAGTGGTTAGCACTGTTGCCTCATAGCAAGAAGGTTGCTGGTTCTAGCCTCGTCTGGGTCAGTTGGCATTTCTGTGTGGAGTTTGCATGTTCTCCCCATGTTGGCATGGGTTTCCTCCAGGTGCTCCGGTTTCCCCCAAAGTTTAAAGACATGCGCTATAGATAAATAAAATTGGCCATAGTGTATGTGTGTGAGAGTGCATATGTCTTGATCATCAGCGATCTAACCACCAAAGATCCCTGAAAAACATTCACACTCACATAGGACTACAAATATGCTGGTCAATGGACTACAAGAACCAGTCATGCTTCACACACACAACTGGTTCCAGATCCTGATTGCATACACACAGCTGATACTCCTCAAGTATTGATCACACACATATACAGCTCACTTTGAGACACTCATTGCTGAGTCTTGTTATCTGTTAAGTGACACTATAACGCATTTTCCTTTGTCTTGCTTTGCCGTGTTTTTTGATCCTTGCCTCGTTTATTTATTTAATCCTGTTTGCTGCCTGCCTCTTGACCACTTGCCTGCTAATACGACTACGACTCTGGATTGCTCTTATACATCTCCTGTATTGACCATTGCTTGCCTGACCATTCTAATAAACCTGCATGTGGATCCTCACCTCTGTTGTTGAGGTCACATTCCCTGGTTACAGTATAGGTGTTTCCTAGTGATGGGTTGCAGCTGGAAGGGCATCCCCTGCGTAAAACATATGCTGGATAAGTTGGCGGTTCATTCCACTGTGGTGAGCCCTGATTAATAAAGGCACTAAGCCGGAAAGAAAATGAATAAATGAATGAATGAATGAATGACTGAATGAACTTTATGTCATGTGACCACATGAAAAAAACGTACTGCTCTTCAGTATTGATGTATTTCTAATGTAAGGTTTATTATCATTTTGCGTCACATTTAAAGCCATACTGAAAGCACCAGCAGCTACTTTACCTCATCACTGACAATAAAATATACAGTATGTATTATTACAGGTCTGCATATGTGTACATGTTATATGTATTTATCATAGTTCAGCCTTAAATACAACTTTACATGGATTTTAAGTTGAACCAAAGTAATTAACTTAATTCATGGTCTGTAAAATGTATTTTACCTTTGTATTTTTTCTTTGGCAGCACGGTGGCTCAATGGTTAGCATGTCACAGCAAGAAGGTCGCTGGTGCGAGTCCAGTTGTCATTTCTGTGTGGAGTTTGCATATTCTCCCTGTGTTGGCATGGGTTTCCTCCGGGTTCTCCGGTTTACCCCACAGTCCAAACACATGGGGGTGTTCTCTAGGGGAACTGGATGAACTACATTGGCCATAATGTATGAGTGTTAGTGCAAGAGTGTATAGGTGTTTCTCAGTGCTGGGTTGCGGCTGGAAGGGCAAAAAACATATGCTGGATAAGTTGGTGGTTCATTCCGCTGTGGCGACCCCTGATTATTAAAGCACCGAAGTTGAAAGAAAATTAACAAATGAATGATTTTTTCCTTGAGCAGAGTAAATATTGTGATTGTTATTAAATAGCATTTTTCAGTTTCAACCAAGTCAAAACTATAGTTTGAGGGAAATATATAAGTTTCCCTGTAACAAATGACATCATGGTATTTATTTTAGGTTGGTCCAAAGCAAAACTATACATTGTTATAAGATTTAAAAATTTAGTTTTTCCATAATTAAGAAAAAAATCTAAATTGTTCCAAAAAAAATAAAAATAAAAAAAAATAATTAGTGTCTCTATATTATAGTCAACAATGTTGTTAATTTTGTGAATGTAAATCTTTCTTCATTCATTCATTTTCCATTGGCTTAGTCTCTATTTTCAGAAGTCACCACAGAGGAATGAATCACCTACTTTTCCAGCATGTTTTACACAGCGGATGCACTTCCAGCACTTGGAAACACCCATAAACACTACTTCACACACACACAGTCATACACTCTGGACAATTTAGTTCGCCCAAATTACCTATATCGCATGTAATTGGGGAAAACCGGAGTACACAGAGGAAACCCATGCCAACACAGGGAGAGCATGCAAACTCCACACAGAAATGTCAACTGGCCCAGCCGGAACTCGAACCAGTGACCTTGCTGTGAGGTTTACAGTGCTAACCACTGAGCCACACAAAGTTTTTTTCTTGATTATAATAAATATTATAAATTAAATTGTGATGTTTGAACTAAAGTTAAATTATACTTTGAGAGAAAAATACTTAGTTCCAACTACTAATTTAAAATGAGTTGACACAACACCATTATTTAAAAAAAATGGGGGGGGGGGGGGGGGGGGGCGGTGGCTAAATGGTTTTATGTTCGACCCACTTAAATTTGTTAAAATGATTAAGTTATTTCAATCGATTTGTGTTTGGACAACATGAGGGAATTGTGTGTAACCCTGCATTTTTTACAGTGTATTTTGCTGTAGCAAATTACAGTAAGTTTATTAAGTTGCTTTATAGTATCATCAAACACCCTGAGTAACTAACAGCGTCTAAATGACGACAACTAAACAAAATCCCACAGAAAACATCTCACCAAGAGAATGAGGAAGAACGAGAAGGTTAATACAATATATATATATATATATATATATATATATATATATATATATATATATATATATATATATGACCCAGGGACATATATAATACAGTTGTTTACATTAACAATTGAGCAATTTTATGTTGAGGAGAATCGTGCATGAATATATATGACTACCCACGATCATCTGTTGTTTATAAGCACAGATCTGTGTGTGTGTGTATGTGTGTGTGTGTGTGTGTGTGTGTGTGTACGTGTGGGTGGCAGAAGTAATAAAGTCCTCTGCAGCACAATCATATCGATCATATGCTCTTCAATATTGCTCGTTTAGGTCTCATGGAGAGCTTATAACCTTTAACAAGCACATGCGCAATAACAGAACCACTCATATGCAAACAACAACAACAACACACATCAGAATAATGGCAGGGGTGAAGAAATGCTCGGGGATTCTGTGCGCAATATGACTAAATGTTTGTTTGTTTTTTAATGTAAAGCACATCATCATCACCCTGTTAAATAAATAAAATAAAATAAAAACACAGCATATGCTGGTATGTTTTGATGCTGGTTTTGCTGGTTTCAGTGCTGGTCTCTATATTAGAGACCAGAATAGAAACCAGCAAAACCAGCATCAAACATACCAGCATGTTTTTTTTTCAGCAGGACACCGTTAAATTGAAATATTATTTGTTTTAGAAATTAGATTAGATGTTGATTTTAGATATTGTTCGATTTTGAGACTCATAATGTTTGTCATTGACAAGTAATACACACCTGTACCTTGAGATCCTCCTCCTGGTGTTAACGTGATGTGTCCATTACGCACAAGCGGATCTCCCGCTCATCATCATCATATTTCCACACCACAGTGGAAAATATCTTCAATTATAATTTCATTTGAGAGCTGTTTCTTTGTAGTTTCATTATCCAGTCGACGAGTTTCCCTCGGTGTGTTTGCTTGGAGAGAAAACTTCCATCCGAGCGCGCGAATCCTCTCCATCTCCAAACTTCACAACTCCAAACCGAAAATGTGCTCGGGTAAGAAACACCTCAAAACAAAACAAGTTGTCTTGTGTGTAGCTCTTATTATCAATCAATGCTCCTGTCGAGAGTCTCTTCTCGCCTATAAATCCGGAATAACGTTAAGTGGTAGAAAGAGCGCGGTTTTCGGACTCCGGTGTTTGAACACTCCAATTAAACAAACAGTCCGCGTCGAAGAAAAGTGAAAATCCCCCATATTTCGCTGTTATTACTTCTGTGAATGGTAAACACTGCCGTTTTTTTCTTGATGTATCTCCTCTCGAGGCGCGAATCATTTGTAACGGATGGAGCGCGCGCGCGTCGCCTTTTCACTCCCACGTGACGCCATTCCAGATGACGCACACGACAGACAAAGGGAGAGAGATTTTATTAATAACAATTGAGCTTTTTATAAAAGCGAGCAATTATGGTCTGCCACAGCATACCCGATCGCTTTATGGATGTAAACATTTCTGGAGGCTGTGTGCGTGTGTGTGTGTGTGTGTGTGAGACAACCTGGAGCTGAAAACAAGTCTATTTGTGTCAATAGTCAAAAATACATTGTTCAAATTATGGATTTTTATTTCATGAGGAAAATCATTGGTGTATCAAGTAAAGATCTAGTGTAATTCTTTAGTGTAAACGTCCTAGTGTTGTTTAGTAATGTGCAGTTCTTTAAAGGTGATGACCCAGGGACAGACGAGTCTTCGCTAAGGGTCCATCTTCCAGCCTGCGGAAGCTAGACTTGAGCTCTGCACAAGACGTTTGGCCAGAGGAGAAATGGTCATGCAAAATGGAGTAAAGTTTCTTTCAAGGTATTTTAATTCTCCACTTTTCCCAATTGGTAAAGTTTTTTCCTCGCTGCTGTCGCCTCTGGCTTGCATGGTTCAGGATCTAGAGCGGTGCATCGATGGATTTACTCTTCAGTGTTTGAACTCTCTGTAGTGACTTTTAAACCACACTGAACTGAGCTAAACTAAACTGAACCTAAACACCGAAGACTGAACTACACTGTTACAATTTACCATGATCTTCTATGTGAAGCTGCTTTGACAAAATCTACTTTGTAAAAGCGCTATGGAAATAAAGCTGAATTGAATTGATTTTCTCAATATTTACATTTTTAATCTTCAGATTTCAGTATTTGCATCTTTAATAAGTACTGACCCATCACAACAAACCATATTCTAATGTAGACTAATTTAGCTTTTAGATGATTGATACATCTCAATTAAAAGACACTTATGACTGCACTGTAAAAATATCCATAAATGATCATTTTTCCGTATCGTGATTATGATTTAATTTTTTATTTTCTGTTTTTTTTTTTAATTGCATTATGGGATCTTGATCTTCTCCAAAAACTTTAACCATGAAAAGTTTGACTTTTATGAATAGTTTAAAGTGCTATATTGTCTGTGTTGGTGTTGTATATATGCTACAAAAATCTTGTAATAAACTGCCAGTACATTTTCTGCTATTTTACAGGCTTATTTCTCTATATATTATATTATTTCAAATGACTAAAATGTCAACAGGAAGGTTGCTGGTACGAGCCTTGGCTGGGTCAGTTGGCGTTTCTGTGTGGAGTTTGCATGTTCTCCCCGCATTCGTGTGGGTTTCCTCCAGGTGCTCCTCTTCCCCCCACAAGTCCAAAGACATGTGGTACAGGTGAACTGGGTAGGCTAAATTGTCCGTAGTGTATGAGTGTGAATAAGTGTGTATGGATGTTTGCCAGTAATGGGTTGCAGCTGGAACTGCATCCACTGCGTAAAACATGTGCTGGATAAGTTGGCGGTTCATTAGCTGTGGTGACCCTAGATAAATAAAGGGACTAAGCCGAAAAGAAAATGAATAAATGAATGAATTTAGACTATTTACAAGTCAGTTCTGTGGTGCAATCAAGTAAAAACAGCATGTAGCATGAACCTAATTTTCAATCATATATTTCAATAAAAATACTATCTAAATAGGAATATAGCTGTATACGTAGTCAAAAATAATTTAAACAATAAAGTTTGATGTACATATACAAAAAAACGTAAAATCACCAATTGTGTGACCATAGCAAATACAGAATTGCCAAAACAGATTACTATAGCTGTTGTGTTACCATAGCAACTACAGAATCGGCACAACAGATTAATTACTATAGTTGTTGTGTTACCATAGCAACTATAGAATCGGCACAACAGACTAATTACTATAGTTGTTGTTACCATAGCAACTATAGAATCGGCACAACAGGTTAATTACTATAGTTGTTGTGTTACCATAGCAACTATAGAATCGGCACAACAGACTAATTACTATAGTTGTTGTTACCATAGCAACTATAGAATCGGCACAACAGGTTAATTACTATAGTTGTTGTTACCATAGCAACTATAGAATCAACAAAACATGTTAATTACTAAAGTTGTTGTGTTACCATAGCAACTGTAGAATCACCAAAACAGATTAATTACTATAATTGTTGAGTTACCATAGCAACAGAAAAATAACCAAAAAGAATAATTACAATAGTTATTGTTACCATAGAAACTATAGAATCACCAAAACAGATTAATTACTATAGTTGTTGTGTTACCATAGCAATTATAGAATCACTAAAACAGATTAAACACTATAGTTGTTGTGTTCCCATAGCAACAAACGAATCACCAAAACAGATGAATTACTAAATTTGTTGTGTTACCATAGCAACTATAGAATGGATACAGCATATTAATTACTGTAGTAGTTGTGTTACCATAGAATCGACACTGCAGATTAATGAAAGTATGCTTGATTTAAATAAATAACAACTTAAATAGTAATCAATCAGTACTGATTGACAGTAAAGTCAATAGTAGAGAGATTACAGTACAAGTAGAGTTGTAAAGTACTTTTGTATTTGAGGTTTACTAGTTTTAAATAAAAAATATACAGTTATAAATAAAAAAATGATGGTAAGAAGTATCGGCTGATGACATAAGCTTGATCAGATCATTGTTAGTTCGCGATTATTACATTAAAACATGCATTTACTAATATAACATTAGTACTATTACCTTACTATTATTACATTAAAAACATGTGAAGCTGCTTTGGAACAAACTGTATCATGACAAGCACTGAACAAACAGCTAATAATGAAAGAATTTGAATGAAAGTCCACAAGACAAAATCCTCTTATAGAAAGTGAGAGTCAGAAAGAGTGAAGAGAGAGAGTTTATGTATTCATGTGTGTGTGTGAAGGAGAAAATGCCTGAACTCTGAGCTATGCAAAGCATAAACACAGGAAACCAGAGAGATGCCGACATCTGTAGTCTTTTAGATAAAGCATTTTTTGTACATTAACCCTTAAACTGCTGTCAACAGATGGAGGAATGCTCAATTAAACTTACACTGCAGAGAATGATGTTTTGTTTTGTTTCTAGTCCAAATATCTTAACATTCCTAAATGTATAAGTATTTTCAAGACAAGCAAAACATGTTGTCTTGTTTTAAGAAATAAAATATCAAATTGAGTTTATAAAACTTTATATTGACATTATATATATATATATATATATATATATATGTACATAAAATTGAAGTCAGAATTATCAGCGCCCCTCTTTATTTTCTTCCCCAATTTCTGTTTAACGGTGGGAAGCTTGTTTCATCACATTTCTAATCATAATAGTTTTGATAACTCATCTCTAGTAACTGATTAATTTTATCTTTGTCATGATGACAGTAAATAATATTTGACTAGATATTCTTCAAGACACTTCTATACAGCTTAAAGTGACATTTAAATTTGTATAATGATGACAGGTGGACAAATCTAAACTTGCATTTATTCAAACCAATATAAATATGCATATGATAAATAATACTGATAATAATTATAACATCATCCTAATGCAAACTCATGAAGAAACTGAAAAAAGCCCCAGAGGTGAAGAAGGCATTGAGGCAGTGGCTTTTATATTTATATTTGTGACATTTTAATCCTTTAATTGTTTTCATATGCAAAGCTATTTGTGTATTGCTGCACATCCTGTGTGTATTAAGCATTTGACCCTCATAGGCGCATAACTAACGTGCTCTTCACTGGACTTTAGACCAGATTTTATTTGGTCAGTGGCACTGCCAAATAAATAGTACTGCGCCAAAAATGCACCTTAACACCCCTGCTTTTCAGACCAGCACACCCATGAGTCCACGAAGTTGTGCAAATGGATTGGCTATTTAAACAACTTGGCGCAAAATTACTGTTGCATTGGTCTGAAAATAGCAATAAAGTTTACCAGAGTGGCCTACCAGAGGCCGATGTCAACTGACTGACTGACCGACTGACTGATGCCCCCCACCCAACCGCTTTCCTAAACCTAACTGACAGTGTTTTTAAAGCACCAGTTGACCCGATCACCCCCTTCCCTAAACCCAATCGCAGTGTTTTCAAAAGCAATCCAGAAAAAGGAAAGCCCTCACCTGATCTTTACCATGTTTTCAGGTTTAACCACATTCCCTTCTTGTTATTTACTTATTTATTTAATTTTTTGGCTTCTTTTTAGTCTTACCTGCTTTTTGGAACCACTCTTCACCCGACTCGAAGCCAGTCGTCATGGTCAACTCCTCTATTCATCTCAAGTCTGCCGACGTATGCAGCAAACCACCAGGCAAACGGGTGACAGCGGAAAAGCCAGTCCACACGGAGGTAAGCACAAAAAGAAACAGTAGCCGTCAGCTGCATCATACCACACCGTAGCGTTCGTTTCAAAGTTGAAATGCAGCCATACGTTGTTCTGCCTACATAATTCATGCTCTCCAGAAATGTACACAAGGGTATGTATTCACAATGAGGCTATGGTGTTGATGACATGAGTATGACCTAGTTGTGCTTTTTCAAGGTGGTTTATGAGGACATGTCTTGTGTCCTCGTAAGTCAAAATACTTCAAGTTCATACTTAACAGGGTCTTTTGGCATTCATATTTGTCCACATGTTTCTTGAGGTTTGCAGTGGCGTAGCGGACGGGCCCGCAGGGCACTCACAGCGGGAGGGCCCAGCGTGATTAGGGGGCCCCGCGTCGTCGTGATTTTCAATAATTGAAAATCCGGCAACCGCAATAATCAAACTCTTGGGAACAACTGTGGTCGAAACCAAAGTTCACAGGTCTGTGTTCTCTGTGGTGGACTACTTCATTCTGATTGCTTGCCGCCAAACCGCGTCATAGCTCATACCATAAAGTTGACTTGATTTCAACTCTCCTTGACGCCCAACCGGAGAAGATGCGCCGCGCTGTTTCTCGCCGCCGGTTCTCATTGAAATTAATGACTTCTGGCTACTTTGACGCTCTCGTCGCTTTCGGTTTGTGATCGCTTCTAGTTTGTGAAGGCTTCCCCGCGTTGTCGCTCCACCCTGCCTCCCTTCCCTGCTCCTCAATTTGTGAACCCCCATCCCCCCATCATCAGGGGGCCCCGTCAGTGATCCCTGCAGGGGGGCCTCCGCATTTTGCGCTATGCCACTGGAGGTTTGTGTGTAGGGGTAGGCGCGGGGTTAAGCATTTTTTACAGTATGAAATACATTACGCCTATGGAGAGTCCCTGTAAACCACCGATACCAATATGTGTGTATGGTTGTCACTCTGCTGTGTATAAGTGTCTCTCAATCCTCCAGCTCTATGCTTATCACCGAATAACCCTAAACACACACCTCCGCACTCTCTGAAGCTCTTGTTTATTTGCCTGGGATTCAATGAGCTCTTAGGAAATGAAGGATTGTTAGGCTGCTTGAGAGGCAGAGGTGGCTAATAAACCCACCGGCTGCAGCAGATATGGCAGTTCGTCTATATGCGTGCACATCTGGGATGGGTTTTCAGCACTATCATTAAACAAGACTGGGGGAAAATGAGCAGGTTTGAGATTAGTGTTAGCTTGGTATTCATGAACATGCGGCTGGATTGTGCTCAGATCTGGAGTCATGAGCAGGATCCCATAGGCTGTGTGTGTCTGATGAATATTTTATCCGAGCGCAGCGTAGGCAGCTGGGAGCGTGTGTGTGTGTGTGTGTGTGTGTGTGTGTGTGTGTGTGTGTGACATATTCCTGCTGTATTCGTGTGCTTTTCAGTGTTGTCATCACAACAGATGTTCCAGGTGAGTACATTACATCCGTACACACACTCACACACACAACGCAAAGGGCTTTTCACAATAATTAGTGTGGTTTATTTATAAACTAATTTCAAGAGGATCACGTGCTTATGATCAACACGGCTGGCACCTCATTTGCTCCGTAATCTGCCCTATTAGATGATTACGGAAGCATTATAAATGAGTTTTCACTCCAGTTATCTTCGTCTTGAAGTTTCCCCACCTACTTCCCACCCTTTCTTTTTTTCCGATAGGGCGACACGGTGGCCAAGTGGCTAGCACTGTTGCCTCACAGTAAGAACACCGCTAGTCCAACCTCCTATCCTGGTCCAACCTCCTATCGGGCCGGTTGGCGTTTCTGTGCGGAGTTTCTATGTTCTCCCCGTGTTCGTATGGGTTTCCCCTGTGTTCCTAGGTTTCCTCCCACCGTCCAAAAACATACACCATAGCCAATCCATTAAACCAAATTATCACCCAAGACAACCTTAATTTACATTTCTCACACGGCGACAAGCAGGGGAGTTCTCGAGACCTACCTGAGCTCAAACTCTTCTCTCACCCTTCTAAAGGGAGGGAGCCCCGGGTTCGAGGATATTATACATATGTGGAAAAAGTGAAGCGCTATAAATACTTTCCGGATGCACTGTATATATAGTCAATACACTACACACTGTCAGTGAATACATTCACCTATAAGTACATACATCCACATTCATATGTATTTGCTCATAATGTCACCCCACAGTTTTGTCCATTCAGCAACATCAGGTTAAAAGGTGTGTGAACCTACACTGGTCTCAGGGTTCTGTTTGGTTAAGATTATCATGTCATCGATTCGGTTCAATGCGATATCTCGGTGTATCACGGTGCATTGACGATGCTTTCCATACGCCAGGGGTGGCCAACCCTGTTCCTAGAGAGCCACCTTCCTGCAGATTTCAGTTGCAACCCATATCAAACACACCTGAACCAATTAATTAGGACCTGAACACCATAGATATATACACTAGATGTCGCCTGGCCTATTGTTGTCTATTGGATGGAATGCGTCAATAGCGCCGCCATCTTGCTACAGGGTAGCGCTCCTTTGAAATGAATGCGGGACCAAGGTACAGTGGAGGACTGTGGCCATGCAAAGCCAGAGATATACACATATACACATATATCTGTGATCGGGAGTTTTCCTGGATGTTAGTATGTAATTTTTTTTTTCTAATTACGAAAATTATAATTTTACATCACTTTTCTACATTGATGGATCAGTGACCGCACGGGCATTCCTGACAAAAAGCTTGTGTTTGTGTGTACAGAAATGTACTATCCACCCTCCCTGTTCAATTTAATCTAATCATGTCCTGAAACACAGCTCCTCTCCTGCTTTCACTTCTCTTACTGACGGAGGGAGCGATTCGTTTGTGAATGAATCTCCGTTATGAACGATTCTTTCACTAGCCGACAATAATACAAGTTTCTGGCATCGCAGCATCTCGTTGTCATATTTCTTTTGCATTGTTTGCTGATTTTATTCAACAAAACTAGCATAAGCCGAGTGTTTAGTGCGAGTTGGAGCTGCTTTGCCGTATGGTGAATGCAGTAAGTGACTGTTATCATCAATAACGTTTCCTGATTAGCACAAAAGTTCAGAACATACAAAAACAGAAAAAAACAGAATAATGAAAACATGGTAAAAATCAGACGACGGCTTTTCTTTTTCAGGACGGCTTTTGTAAATCATTGCTTGGGTTTAGGGAAGCAAGCGGGCGTGCGGGTCAATTGATAAAACTGGTTGTGTTTAGGGAAGGAGGAGTAAGGTGGGTCGGCCGATTGATCGGCCACCCAGTCAATCATTCATTCAGTCGGACAGACGGTCAATCGACAGCGGCCTCCGATGGTTTTACGCGAGAACAGCACAGGCGCAAACAGTGCTCGCGAGAGACGTTCGAGATGCAAAAAAGCGCACACAGCAGCCTCTCATGGATTCACGAAAACAAACAGAAACGTCTCCAGAAACGTCCACGGGACTACGCTTTCAGAATGAGCCTAGGTTGGTAAAAAGCTCTTTCCCATCCACTAGACTTTTCTGACAGGGTATTTGAGTGTCACTGAGTGTCAGAATGTTGTAGGACTGCTGTACAGGAGTTATTATTAGGGATTATAGATTGCGAAATTTAGCGGTTTTTATTTTAGCCTTTTTTTTTAAAAAAAGCATGCCGGTAAAACACGAATGTGGTTATGAATATATTAAAACATGTGTTTGTTTGTCGTAAAAAAATTGTAATAATGACAAAAAATAGTTTTCTCACCCCTTGGTTTCGAGTGTGGTCCTGAAAAATCTTCCCCTTAGCCCTACGCCTTCGAGCTAAAGAGAATTGGGACAGCCCTACCCCTTGATGTGAACGCGCAAACAAGGGGTTGGGTTGAGGGGAAGGGCTAAGGGGTAGATTGGGATTGGGCCTTATTTTACATCTAGTAAAAAAAGGTTATAATAGACCCCTTATAAGCCAGCAGTGTAAAGTAAACTGTAAAATGCACATTGTTAAAGGCCAGTCCAGCTCAAGTCGTCTGCCACATCAGACTGGTAAATGATGCTAAATTACCCGCCCCTGTGAAAAATGACACGCATTTGGCTGGTGATGGTGATCATTTTCCCACCCTTCTCACATCTAAACATGATGTGCCAGGACTGAATATGCACACTCTGATGTGCGAATAATATCTGAGAGCAACGGTGGAGGAGGAAAGAGAACAGAAAGACTTTAATCTGTCCCTTACACAACAGGATACTTTTGCTTTCATAGTTTATCGTCTTTCGTTGCATGGAAAACAGACATTCTGCTCAACATCTCCTACACTGAAACACTACTGTAATTCGCTGCAGCTAAAAATATAATTATGATTTAGCTTTAGTTCAAACTTCTACATTTTAGTGTAAATCCAAAACATTTATCATTCATTCATTTTGTTTTCAGCTTAGTCCCTTGAATCTGATCCGGGGTCGCCACAGCGGAATGAACCGCCAACTTATGCAGCATATGCTTTACACAGCAGATGCCCTTCCAGCTGCAACCCATCTCTGGGAAACATCCACACACACATTCACACACACTCATACACTATGGACAATTTAGCCTACCCAATTCAGCTGTACGGCATGTCTTTGGACTGTGGGGGAAACCGGAGCACGCGGAGGAAACCCACGCCAACACGGGGAGAACATGCAAACTCCACACAGAAACGTCAACGGACCCAGCCGAGGCTTGAACCAGTGACCTGCGCCACCACGTCACCCAAAAATATTTACTGTGGGTAAAATTCATGTAATTTGTTACAGCTAAATTTACTTATTTTCTCAAAATATAGTTTTTACTTTATTGAAGCTAAATATGTTGTTTAAGATTAGCCCAGAAAAGAAAAAAGCTTTTATTTTATTTATTATCTATTATCTTTTGTTTTCAATGCAACTATAGAATCGCTACAGCAGATTAATTATGGTTGTTACCATAGCAACTACAGAATCGGCACAGCAGATTTAATACTATAGTTGTTGTGTTACCATAGCAACTACAGAATCGCAACAGCAGATTAATTACTATAGTTGTTGTGTTACCATAGCAACTATAGAAATTCCCGCAGCAGAATTACTCTAGCTGTTGTGTTACCGTAGCAACTATTGAATCACCAAAACAGATTAATTACTATAGTTGTTACCATAGCTACTATACAATCGCCAAAACAGATTTAATACTACAGTAGTTGTGTTACCATAGTAACTCAAATCGACACAGCAGATTTACTACTATAGATATTGTGTTACCATAGCAACTATAGAATCACCAAAACAGATTTAATACTACAGTAGTTGTGTTACCATAGTAACTCGAATCGACACAGCAGATTTACTACTATAGATATTGTGTTACCATAGCAACTATAGAATCGCCGCAGCAGAATAATTACTGTAGTTGTTGTGTTATAATTGCAACTATAGAATCGCCACAATGAAATAACTACTCTAGCAGTTGTTACCATAGCAACTATTGAATCACCAAAGCAGATTAATTACTATAGTTGTGCTACCATAGCAACAATATAATTGCCAGACCAGATTTATTACTGTAGTTGTTGTGGTACCATAATAACCATTGTATCACCACAACAGGTTAATATTTTTAGCTGTTGTGTTACCATGGTAACTATAGAAACACCACAGCAGATTAATTACTATAGTTGTTGTGTTACCATAGCAACTACTGAATTGCCAAAACAGATTTATTACTATAGTTCTTGTGTTACCATAGTAACAATAGAATCACCACAACAGATTAATTACTATAGTTGTTGTGTTACCATAGCAACTATATAATCGCAACAGCAGATTAATTACTATAGTTGTTGTGTTACCATAGCAACTATAGAATCGTCTCAACAGATTAATTACTATAGTTGTTGTGTTACCATAGCAACTATAGAATCGTCTCAACAGATAAATTACTATAGTTGTTGTTACCATAGTAACTATAGAATCGCCACAGCAGATTAATACTATAATGGTTGTTAACATAGAAACTAAAGAATCGCCACAGCAGATTAATTACTATAGTTGTTGTGTTACCATAGCAACTACGGAATCGCCACAGCAGATTAATACTATAGTGGTTGTTACCATAGTAACTAACGAAATGCCACAGCAGATTAATTACTATATTTGTTGAGTTACCATAGCAACTATAGAATTGCCACAGCAGATTCATTCAAGTACTTTACTGTTTAAAACCCAAAAGTATACTCACTATAAGTTACTATAATGTTTTTTATATGTGTGGGAGGGGCTGGGGGTGTGGTGGAGTCATGAGAATGAGTTAACCGCTAAAACACGCAGTTTCTTTGTTATTTAAAAGTGTTAAATCCCAATGATACGGTTTATTGTCACAACATTGTGTGCAGAGCCCTTGGGCTTGTAAATCCCATCTCAACATCATCACTGCTCTCTACAGCAGCGTACAGTATTAATTCAGCCATCATTACAGAAGAGGTGGATGGAGATGTGAGTCTAAATCTCACAGCGCAGACGGCGTAGGTGTGATCACTACAGTCAAAGACAAGCTAAAAATAACCACCTTCTTCTGTTAATGAGCGCTTTTCTGCACATGGTGGGGGGAAATGAAGAATCCCACCTGGCATTGATGCTGAATTTGGGTGTTTTCCACTCAGATTTTATTATTCATGTAATGATGAACATTAAGAGTCTGAAGAGGGGAAATAATATGGTGCTGTCTAAAATCGCAATGCTCGAGAGACACACACAAAATTATTATGTTTTTTAATTTTAATGGGATTATTATATTACAAAAATAGGAGCATAGTTTTACAGAAAAATAGAAAGTAATATTATCCACAGCAGTTCCCCCATAAACATAATGAAATTACAATTACACACAAATAATACATAAATAAATAGGAAATAAATAGAACATATAAAATAATGCATTTATAAGATATTAAATATATACATATTAGTGTTTCATATATACAGTTGAAGTCAGAATTATTAGCCCCCCCCCTCCCTAAATTTTTAGACCACTTGTTTATTTTTTTCCCAATTTCTGTTTAACAGAGAGCAGATTTTCTCAACACATTTCTAATCATAATAGTTTTAATAACTCATCTCTAATAACTGATTTATTTTATATTTGCCATGATGACAGTAAATAATATTAGACTAGATATTCTTCAAGACACTTCTATACAGCTTAAAGTGACATTTAAAGGCTTCACTAGGTTAATTAGGGTAAGGTTAGGGTAATTAGGCAAGTTATTGTATAATGATGGTTTGTTCTGCAGACTATCGAAAAAATATAGCTTAAAGCTAATAATTTTGTCCTTAAAATAGTGTTTAAAAATTTTAAACTGCTTTTATTCTGGCTGAAATAAAACAAATAAGACTTTCTCCTGAAGACAAAAAATATTATCAGACATACTGTGAACATTTCCTTGCTCTGTTAAACATCTTTTGGAAAATATTTTAAAAAAGAAGAAAATAACTCAAAGGGGGGCTAATAGTTCTGACTTTAGCTGTGTATATATGTATATATGTGTGTGTGTGTGTGTGTGTGTGTGTGTGTGTGTATGTATATATATATATATATATATATATATATATATATATATATATATATATATATATATATATATATATATATATATATATATATTAGTGTTGTCAATCGATTAAAATATATAATCCAGATAATTGCATGATGGCCATGGGTTAAATAAATATATATAATATATCTAAATATTTTTAAAAAATTCAACTAATAATAATAAATAAATATATAAAATAACAATTTAAAAAGCATAGCTAATGTCAGTTATGTCAAATATATGTTGGATCGATCAAATTTATCAAATACACCATATACAATGTAACGTTACATTAAAAACAAAAAACATAACTAATTATGTATCAGTGCTGTCAAACAATTAATCACAATTAAACAAAAACTGAATACAATATAGTCATGCATATATTTATATACACAGTACACACAAACATGTTTTATTTTCAATGGGTTTAATAGCTATTAATAATTTGACAGCACTGCTAATAAATGTAAATCCTCCAATTATTATATAAGTGTGTGCAAAAAGTGTGTTGACAACTCTTTATTGAATATAATGCTCTAAAGATTTCTGGGTAATTGTGACCATGGATGGGTTACTCATCAGATGCGGGGAATCATCCGTCAACACAAGCACTTTATTAAGTTTTCTAATGAGCTGCTTTCTAATGGGAGTTTATTACAGTAGAGTCATTACATAAGCATAAGAATGAACCTAAACAATTGTGAGTGTACATATATATATATATATATTTATATATATATATATATATATATATATATATATATATATATTTATATATATATATATATATATATATATATATATATATATATATATATATATATATATATATATATATATATATTTATTTATTTATTTATTTTTTTACAGTTAAACTCAGAATTATCAGAGATGAGTTACTAAAACTATTATGATTAGATATGTGCTGAGAAATCTGCTCTCCATTAAACAGAAAATGGGGGAAAAAATAAACAGGCGATCTAATAATTCAGGGGGTCTAATAATTCTGACTTCAACTGTATATATTACAAAGGTAATGCAAATTAACTAGAACCAATTCATCCTTCATATCAGAACAGTCTGCACAGGATGCGATTAAAGAGCGCTACAGAAGACCAGGGTGTGTGTGTGTGTGTGTGTGTGTGTGTGTGTTAATATCATGTTTCCTCTGTGTGAACCTGTTTTCCTTCTCCAGCATCACGCCGGCCTGCATCAGTGTCGCCATGGTTACCACACACACTCTCCATCTCAGTGTTCTGAACGGCTGCGGTGACATTCGTGCGTGTGTGAGTGTGTTTTAATAATGCTGCTCTATAATCTGTTTCTCTTTGGTAGAGGAGAGTGGGGTAAGATGAGCCGCTTCAGATCACAGAACAGCTCCACAACTCACATGTAAACAGCCTGAAGTTGTAATGACAGTACTATACAGACCTTGCTTTCACTTTCTTGCTTTCACTTTGCAGTTTATTTACGTCCTCGCGCATATTGAACACTGTTATATAATATAAATCATCTTGTACATGTGCGCTGCTCTTTTTAATTGTATTATTTTTTCATCCAGACTGCTATCTGTTTGTAAATATTTAAACACTTCTATTGTCTCCCCTCGTGTGTGTTAGCCTTGGTAAATGACTGCAGTTGACAAAAGAAAAGCGCTTCCCCCTGTTTTGTGACGGGTATATGGAAAATATGACTTTCCCTGCTGAAAAATCCAGCCTAGACTGGTTGGCTGGTTTCAGCTGGTTGACCAGGCTGGTTTTAGAGGGGTTTTGGCCATTTCCAGGCTGGTTTCCAGCCATTTCCAGCCTGGTCTTAGCTGGTCAGGCTGGAAAATGACCAGCCAAATCCAGCTAAAACCAGCTTGACCAGCCTGGTTTAAGCTGGATATAGCTGGTTTTGGCTGGACTCCCACTTGGCTAGGCTGGTCAAGCTGGTTGTAGTTGGTCCTCTTCCAGCCTAACCAGCTAAAACCAGGCTGGAAATGGCTGGAAACCAGCCTGGAAGTGGCCAAAACCCCTCTAAAACCAGTCTGGTCAACCAGCTAAAACCAGCCAACCAGCCTAGGCTGGTTTAAGCTGGATTTTTCAGCAGGGATCCTTTTCAGATTGAAAGCAGATGTGTTCAGATTAGAGCGAAAGATGTTTTGAGGAGAAATGTCCCAGTGTCTGAACATGAGGCACAGATGTGCTATGAGGAGGACACACACACACACACACACACACACACACACACACACACACACACACACACACACACACACACACGCACACCACCTGAGACCAGTTTCATCTATTTACACCACAGCTAGAAATGTCAGCTTGTTTCAATGTAAATGACAAACGAAACTGTTTCAAACTGATTTTATATTCAGTTGTTAGCCTGAAGGTTGGGTTTGTCTATATTTGACCCACATTTGGATTTAAAGAGCCTCTATTATACTCTGTTAAAATAGTTGGGTTAAAAACACCCCAACATATAACCTAACTATAGGTTATTATAGCCCCTACCAATGGGTTACTTTAACCCAAGGCATTGGGTTATTTTGATTATATTGATATTGAAGTACTACTATTATTTTAGACATATGGCTTTGTAAGTAAATGAATGTCTCCGCTGGGTCCTAAAGGTTAGAATGACAGCCCAATATCCCAAATATGTATATGAATATATGATTTTCTCCCCAAATAAACTGTAGAAATGAACACAGGAGGTGGAGAAAGCCTTTATCAGCTATAAAGAGCGCGTTTGTATCATCAGTAATTAAGAGTGTTGGCGAAACGAATAGAAAAAAACACGACACGAGAGGTAATTTGATTAAAAAAAACATATTATTACGTTAGAGCTTACATAAACTATACAAAGCAAGAATTATAGTTTCAAAATATAGGTTCAAAATTATAGCAGAAGTTAAGGAAATGGAAATAATGACACATGCACTTTGATTACAATTAGTAAATGTCTGGCTTTCTCCTCAACGACAATATAATTATTTATAATTGAACATTTGCATAATTCTAAAGGTTATGTATCATTGTGAAAATATGTTTGGCCATCTTATTATATTTTATTTTATACTTATTTATTGTGATGAGGTTAATTTAATATTTTTATACACGTATGTATATGAATATACATGTGTGGAATGGATGTATTTACCTATATAAGTATGTATACATATGTATGTTTATGTACAGTTGAAGTTAAAATTATTAGCCCCCTTCAAATTTTTTTCTTCTTTTTAAAATATTTCCCAAATGATGTTTAACAGAGAGAGGAAATTTTCACAGTATGTCTGATAATATTTTTTCTTCTGGAGAAAGTTTTATTTGTTTTATTTAGGCTGGAATAAAAGCAGTTTTTAATTTTTTAAACACCTTTTTAGGGACAAAAGTATTAGCCCCTTTAAGCTATATTTTTTCTCGATAGTCTACAGAACAAACCATTATTGTACAATAACTTGCCTAATTACCCTAACCTGCCTAGTTAACCTAATTAACCTCGTTACACCGTAAATTGTCACTTTAAGCTGTATAGAAGTGTCTTTAAAATATCTAGTCTAATATTATTTACTTTCATCATGGCAAAGATAAAATAAATCAGTTATTAGAGATGACTTATTAACACTATTATGATTAGAAATGTGTTGAAGATATCTGCTCTCGGTTAAACAGAAATAGAAGTAAAAAATAAACAAGTGGTCTAATAATTCAGGGGGGCTAATAATTTTGACTTCAACTGTATATATGTATTATTTTTTATTAGTTTGTTTTGTTCCCACTGGTTATATGTTGCTGAAAATCAATAAAAACTAAGTTATAAAAAAAGACTCATAAAACATTTGGATCATCAAGTTTATTTGCAAATGAATTACAGTGAAGTTTAGTAGCTCACTCCCTTCCACACTAAATCATTACTTATGTACACATTTTATATTTGACTTAAACCCCCCAACAACTGTCCATCATAATCTATCATGAGAAGAAGAAGCAAAACAGATAATTGAGCTGAGTGTGAAGATATAAACAGCAATTCAACAAGCTCAACATTTGTGTCCACACCGACACACGTTCAACACTTCATTATAAATAGTCAAGAGGATTAAACTGAAATAAATAAATGGGAAACATCCAGTAATGTTAAGCACCGGCAACCAAAACTCAATTAATACTCATGTTTAGCTATTAAATGAAAATGACACATGTTTCTTAATGTTCACATTCTGAGAATTAAGTTACATTCGATTACAAAACACCAAATATGGCTCTTACAAATGTTTATTTGTGCCTGGAGTGAAGCTTTACCCTCAATTCTCCTTTTCTACATCCACCATACCAAACAAAATCAGAGAAAGAGCTGAACAATCCATCAGCCTGTATACTTTCATACCGTCTGCAGATGAAATGAGGAGAAAGGCTGTGGTGAAGCATTATAATGTGTTCGTTTTGAGGATGTTTAAAATCTAGAGTGCTATAAAACAGACAAATTGTTGAGTTCGGAGGATATAAATCATACCTGTCCACATTGGGATGTGAAATAAGGGATATGCCCACCATAATAAGGGATTCCCCCGACCCTCCCTTAAAAAAAAATCCCCAAATTACGAAGTATGTTCATTTGGAGCTTTTGCATTGTAAATAAACAGTTAAATGGTCAGTAATATGCTTTATTATTTACAAAAGAAATAAATAGTGTACATTAGCAGCTAATAAATTAGCCAACAGTTCAGCTTATTAAAATTAACAGCTATTATAATGAGATGGAGTCAAGCTATCAAATCTCATTAGCCGTTTCTTCACTGTATAACGTACACATTCCGATTAAGGAGCTTAATATATTTAGATTTACATTGAATAACAGGTGTCACTTTAAAAATGCACACATCTAACGTTATAATGAAAGCATTCGTCTGCTTGTCTAACAGTTTATGCTCATTTCGGATGAAATTAATTGTGTTTGAAAATAAGAAAAACCCAACAAGATCAACATCTTTAAAGGTTTTATATTATATTTATATTATTAATAATTATGTGCCAGACTTTTAATCAAATCATGTGTACAGGATCCGATTGGGAAACAGTGTTTATTATTAGTATGGAGCGCGTCAGCTGACAGTCATGCAGCGCTATATGACTGTTTTGAGGATTGCATATGAAGGGGAGACGGTAGCTGCGTTCTAAATCGCATACTTATGCACTATTCTACGCCATTTTGTAGTATAAATAGTGTAAGTAGTGCGTTCACACTGAAAAATAGTAAGCGCACTTTAATTACCCGGATGATGCACTCATTCAGCCGCTGTAGTAATGTGTGTAAAGTGTGTAATGATGGACACGTCACGCACTCAACGACCGCAGGTTTGCTCACGTAGCGGAAGGGGCGGAGCTATCGGACGCACATGTTAATTAACTTTATTTATTTTGGATGGTGAAAGCAAAATTATCCTACGAGAGTATTTATAGCGCCTCCTGATGGTGAATGCGGTTATACTCATGGCAGGTATTATTTGATAATTTGGTCGTTTATTTCACAGATTTGGCGACCGTCAAACGTCATCAGGGAAACGGTTTGAATTTCCGCTTAGTAAAAAAACATTAGTGCGCCATTTGGGACGACACTACATACATATACTATCCTGTTGAGTGTGTAAGTGCATAAGTACATAGTGCATGAGTGCATAGTGTGCCATTTGGGACGCAGCTGGTGTGGTGAGAAATCGGGTCCCCCCCTCCAACCGAGTCCGTTTAGGACCCCAATAGATCGTCTGCGTTGAATGCCTGATCAAAACCTATTTTACTTCTCCACATTACAATCACATTCGGTGCTTTTTATAATCTATTCTCAGTCTTGACATTTTAACAGCACTAACCATATTAGTAACATTATTATCGGTAAATACAAGTTAAAGATGTGCATAGTTAAAATGATTGAAACGTTTGTAACCATTAAATAACGTCTTTTTGATGTTTTTATGTATTTATATGTAACATTATATATTTGCAAAAGCTTTACACGTGCCTTCAGTTGTACATCAGTATACGAAATACAAAATTTAAAATAGTTTTATGTCATTATAATGCTCTTTTAAATTACACAATTTTAAACGAGATTTCACTGCATTTATATATATATTTTAATCAGGCGCTACACACAATACCTATCACAACTCCAGTGAACCAATGGGATCCTAGGCGGACCCAATTGTCAAGGGGGACCCGATTTCTCATGACAACGGCATTTGTAATGAAAAGGATGGGAATCGCGCCGTTTTTAATGTTTATTTCAGTGTTTTCATGCCTAAACAAAGCGAAAGCACAGAACAGATTCGCATTTAAGAGCAAGGGGCGGCCCCTGGTGGTTCGGCGGTGTGGGTTGCCTATAGGGAGGCTCAGCTCTTTAATGTTTATTTGCCACCCTTTAGAGAAAGACTGAAAATACGGGAGAAATATGGGAAAATAACTTTATGGGATGATAGCGGGATAGAACTGTAAAATACGGGAGAATCCCGGGAAAAACGGGAGAGCTGACAGGTATGATATAAACATCCAAAGCTTGTAGTTTGTCACTAAATGAATCAATTGTTTTTGCCGTCACATCATACTTCAGTTTTTCATCAAATCTTTTGACCAATCAAAATGCTCTCTAGTGTCTGTGAACACCTTTCACCTTTATAATAACAGGACAGTAGAGAATTCACACAGGAAAGCATTGGGAGCAGAGAGAGGGGAAGGATAAGTAAAGGACCTCGAGCTGGGAATCGAACTCGGGTCACCGTGAGCACATTGGTGCTTTATGTCAGCGCACAGTACCACTAGGCTACTGAGGCGTAATGACTTTTAATATAGAAACTCTTCCTTCCTTCCTTCCTATCGCGTGCCGTTGATTTTATATAGAACATGATTTAAATCAGCCTTTGTTGGTGTCATCAATCTGGCAACCTGCTCTTGCATGTTTTAAACCAGGGGTGCAATACCTAGTTCAACCACTAGGTGTCAAACTTACATACTGCACCTTTAACAAATGATGCATAAACTATTTGCTAATGTTTAATAAACTATTCATAGTGTGCAGATATTATAAAGTGTTACCGGAAACTGATGTTCAAGCGTATTGTGACCATCCAGAACTGCCGTAGAGTCGTATTTTGTAAGTTCTTCGTATTTTTAAGTTTATTCATTTTGATTGGCCAAAAGAAGATTTTCAGGAAAACTGATTGTGTAAGGAGCTTATATTCTCAGCATGTGCTTCATGAATCAAAGCTATAGTTATATAAGCAACAGCTATCAACTGCAGAAGTATTCCAGCATTTTTTTTAAGCTGTGGCGAAAAATTTTTGAGAAATCGATTCTGCATTGATTATGAGATTCGCAAAATGCATCGCTATTCTCTCTTGGATCAATTCAGACATTAGCAAATTGCACTCTCGGCTAGTTTTAACAGCAGACAGCGCTTTAGGCTAGTTTTTTTATAGAGCTCTAGGCTAGTTTCTAACAGCAGATGGTGCTCCAGGCAAGTGTTTACAGCAAAAGCTGCTCTAGACTAATTTTTAACAGAAGACGGCACTCTAGGCTAGTTTTAACAGCAGACAACACTTTAGGCTTGTGTTTAACAGTAGACGGCGCTGTATGCTAGAGTTTAACAGTAGACAGCACTCTAGGCTAGTTTTTAACCGCAGATGGCGCTCTAGACTAGTTTTTAACGGGAGACGGCGCTCTAGACTAGATTTAACAGCAGATGGCGCTCTAGGCTAGTTTTAACAGCAGATGGCGCTCTAGGCTAGTTTTTAACAGTAGCCGGTGCTCTATGCTAGTTTTAACAGCAGATGGCGCTCTAGGCTAGTTTTTAACAGTAGCCGGTGCTCTAGGCTAGTTTTAACAGCAGATGGCGCTCTAGACTAGTTTTTAACGGGAGACGGCGCTCTAGACTAGATTTAACAGCAGATGGCGCTCTAGGCTAGTTTTAACAGCAGATGGCGCTCTAGGCTAGTTTTTAACAGTAGCCGGTGCTCTATGCTAGTTTTAACAGCAGATGGCGCTCTAGGCTAGTTTTTAACAGTAGCCGGTGCTCTAGGCTAGTTTTAACAGCAGATGGCGCTCTAGGCTAGTTTTTAACAGTAGGCGGTGCTCTAGGCTAGTTTTAACAGCAGATGGCGCTCTAGGCTAGTTTTTAACAGTAGCCGGTGCTCTATGCTAGTTTTAACAGCAGATGGCGCTCTAGGCTAGTTTTTAACAGTAGCCGGTGCTCTAGGCTAGTTTTAACAGCAGATGGCGCTCTAGGCTAGTTTTTAACAGTAGGCGGTGCTCTAGGCTAGTTTTAACAGCAGATGGCGCTCTAAGCTAGTTTCAACAGCAGACAGTGCTCTAGGCTAGTTTTAACAGCAGATGGCGCTCTAAGCTAGTTTCAACAGCAGACAGTGCTCTAGGGTAGTTTTAACAGCAGACGGCGCTCTAGGCTAGTTTTAACAGCAGATGACACTCTAGGCTAGTTTTAACAGCAGATGGCGCTCTAAGCTAGTTTCAACAGCAGACAGTGCTCTAGGCTAGTTTTAACAGCAGATGGCGCTCTAAGCTAGTTTCAACAGCAGACAGTGCTCTAGGGTAGTTTTAACAGCAGACGGCGCTCTAGGCTAGTTTTAACAGCAGATGACACTCTAGGCTAGTTTTAACAGCAGATGGCGCTCTAAGCTAGTTTCAACAGCAGACAGTGCTCTAGGCTAGTTTTAACAGCAGATGGCGCTCTAAGCTAGTTTCAACAGCAGACAGTGCTCTAGGGTAGTTTTAACAGCAGATGACACTCTAGGCTAGTTTTAACAGCAGACGGCGCTCTAGGCAAGTTTTAACAGCAGACGGCACTCTAGTCTATTTTTTAACAGTAGCAGGCACTCTAGGCTAGCTTTGACTGCAGATGGCGCTCTAGGCTAGTTTGTAACAGTAGCCAGTGCTCTAGGCAAGTTTTAACAGCAGACTGCACTCTAGGCTAGTGTTTAACAGCGAATGGGCGCTCTAGGGTAGTGTTTAACAGCAGACAGGGCTCTAGGCTAGTTTTAAACAGCAGATGCTGCTCTAGGCTAGTTTTCCCAGCAAACAGCACTGTTAAAAACTAGCATAGAGCACCAAGTACTGGTAAAAAAAAACTAGCCTACAGCGCCATCCGCTGTTGACAACTTACCTAGAGCCCCATCTACTAATTAAAAATTTTAATAAAAATATTAGATACTATTCAAGGAAAATAGCAATGCATAACATCTCAGAAGGATTTTTCACAACAGCTCTAACATCTTTTTGTAAATAATAGATGTCTTGGCTAAAACTAACAGGGTTAAATTTGATCTACAGAAAATCTTACAGATGTTGAACAATAGTTCACAAATGGTCATCAAATAGACAGGACTGAATCTCTAGTCTATTGTTAGACGTCTATTTTGTTTTTCATTGACCACTCAACCCTTTAGTTGGTTGTAGCCAAGACATCTATGTTTGCGCATCTATTATACAAAGCAAAACTGCTTGCTAGGGTGGATTAGTCCGTAACAGAATCTTTGCTTTAGCAAGAACGACAATCATAAGCAGGAGTTGTGCGGCTCTTCAGTGCGTGTAGCACTTGTTTAGCATGTAGCACTGGGTTAGCATGTAGCATTCCTTTAGCACCTGATTTTAGAAAAACATCAACACTTTCGATAAGCCCTCAGAGAAATACACTTTAATGCAAGGTCCCGGCATGAGCTCATCACGTACTGTAGCTTAATAAGTGCATACACAGACGTTTGTGAATGAGGGAGGTTCAGCATTGAGTGTGTAAGCTATGAATGTCGTGTGAGTGTGTGTTAAAGCGGCTCATTCTGCCAGAGCGTGGATCTCGATGATGAGCCCTTGGACTGAAGCGGCACTGATCTGTCAGCTCACCATCAGAGCTCGTTGCAGGCTGAGTTTTCTGTGGTTTTAAACATCAGGATGGAGTTGTAGATTTTCAGAGCGGGTCCCAGTTTAATGCTGAGGATCTTCACCAGGTCCACTTGAGTCAGCAGCAGGAAGGCCTCGCCGTCAATTTGCTGAAAGTAAACAGTAGTAAGTGAGCTGATAAGACATGGGGCGATGACCAGATGCAAGGTTTACCCTGGTTTGGAAAAGTCAAGGTTTGAAATTAATTTATAGAGATTTTTTGGGGCATCTGTATCTTCAGCAGAAAAGGACTGTTCGAAAAGCTACTGATCAGCCCATGATTCAGCGAACAATTAAAAATAAAATCTCTTATAAACCAACATCCGATCATGCTACAGATCCTAACAGTGTTGTGTATAGAGATGCGCGGATCAGCTGAAATTTCACCTGAATCCGCGGCTTTATACTAATCATTCGCTCGCACACATGGTTTTATCTGATATATGTATCCGCACCCGATTCGTCACTTTAATAATTTAATTCTTTGTTTTAGGTGTGATGATAGGTCACCGTGGATATTAACAGCAGATTCAGTGAGCTATAATCTGCGGATCTCTGATAGTAAAATAATACGTTAATCGTAAACGTTTTTAAATGAACATTTATTTATATATTTCAAACACAGGAAGTTAAAATAACACCTTTTAGCTTTTACAGATACAGGAATAACATAACAAAAAGGGTGCCACTTCAGCCTAAATGCAGACATCCCAAGTCTCCCAGAAGTTGCGGGAGTATCCCTCAAATGCATAGACACTCCCGGATGCCCGCAAATAAATCATAATATCCAGGAATTCACCTGTCCGGTCCTTAAAGGGTCACGAAACACCAAAACACATTTTTTGAGCTGTTGACAGTCTTATATGTGTCCCACACTGCTAAAAACACTATTAGGACACCTATATTTCACTAAAAAGTGTATTTTATTATTTATTATGTTATTTTAAGCAAATTCGTACTTCCGGTTTGAAATGAATTTTTGAAGCTGCGTCACGGTCATGACATAATAGCGTGTATTCCAGCGTGCAGACTGGACGTCTGTGCCAGAGTGTGTTATTACGTCTTACAGTGTGTTGCATTAATGCATGAGTAAGGCTTGGTTCAAACCAATCAGCGCACTCTATTGTGCAACTTCATTAATATTCATTACTGTCACAGTGTTTAGACGACAGAGACGCCACGTTGTGTTGGCAAAACAAGCGTGAAGTGTTGCTTTTATAGTTTGCTGCAGTGAAGTTTTGTTTTCATTTTCTCTCTGTAAGAGCTCAGCTGGAGTCACGTGTGGATTAACAGTGTACGCGACGCTCCACAACAATAACTTACGTGTCTAAGGAGGATTATTGTTTACCTGAGAGCTGTTCTCATCTGCAAACGCTGAGATCCGGATTCGCTTGTAGTCTCCTCTTAATAAAGACGCGGCTCTAGCTGCTGGTGATTGTTCTGTCTCTACAGATTTGGTAAGTGAGCGACCAGTGCTCTTTGTTTATTCATATTGTTCATATCGAACTAAGTTAACTATTGCACCGAGTGTAAACATGTTAGCACTACAACCAAACTTTAACCTCGTGTAGGATTTTCTCCGCATTTTGTGACCGGAATAACACACGCGGCTTTCTGACACTACCTGCCGTGTGCATCTAAGTTTCCGGGAAATGCTGAGTTTTTTTTCTCTCTCATTCGCCGTGCGGTATCAAACATTGCATGAAAAATACACGCTTAGAGCAGCTCCTCAAATCAAATATCTCGTTTGTCGCGAGGGGCATGAATGAATTCCCTGAATGAAAGAGCCAAACTGCAGTTAAAGTCCACCATTTAATAATTTGGCAAATAATTCGACTACAGATGTCCATGTAAACACCGTCCCTTTCTCCCCTCTGTGTGTGTGCGCGTGTTTTGACTATGAAAGTCAGCGCACCCAAATAGACACTCCCACACCATGCCACACCATGCCTCTTTTCTTCCTCCGACACTCCCCCCTAAACAAAGCTGGAAAATGACTTTTCCCAACTTAGGATGTCTGTAAATGGCAGCTATGTTGTGTTTACTTGGCCTTTTTCTACACACTGTTCAAAAACAGAACAGCATCTACTGTGCCTAAATTCGGGCGATTCCACCTCGCCTCCAAAACGCGGCGAGCTGCACTGAATGAGCGTTCACTCGCACACAGGGTCGAAGCCAACTGAACTGGTGCTCTAGGCAAAAGATGATCATGCCGCCCTCAAACCGAAAGTGAAAACGAGAGACAGGGGTGTGATTGCGCGTACCACAGCGAGGACCAGGGCGGTGGGGGGGATTGTCGTGGACGAAAGTGAGGAGAGGTTAGAGGGGACGCCTGGGTCGCCTCTATGGACACGCCGACCCTGCTCGCACCATTTGTTGTAGGAATGGACAAGATTCTCCTCGCAAAGCACTGCAGTCTTGGAAATGAGTGATCTTGTATCTCCCAGAACGATAGCAGATTTTCCTCTGATGACTCCCCTAACTGAATCTTTGAACAGTAGGCTACTTTTGCACTTCATCCATTATTTTGGGCTTCTTATCTTCCCATTCTGCAAAGCCCACTCTCTGCTCTTTCACTGTACAGTAGACTGCGAGCATCATCCTGTCTGAAAGTTGAGTTTGACATGATGTGTAAACAAACTCCAGCTGCCGTTGACGTTTAGTCCACACAAACAGGAGAACTCTTGCTTTAGCCTATTATTAGTAACACTGTGGTAATTTGCTGCAGCACAGTGAACCGCTTAAATTCACAAACTCTGCATCTGTAATAAACAAGTGTAGCATCTCACAGCATGATAAAACCAGATCCACACATTACAATCAGTGTTAAGGCCCTTTCACAGGATAACTCTAAAATAAGGAGTTCAGAGCACAGCTACGACGCTTAAAATGTAGTGAAAGGATATCGTTAGGATCACTTTCAGAATCTATTTGTTACAGCTAATAAGTGATAACAGCATGTCAGAACACATTAAAATATAAAGAGCTTTTAAAGCTACAGGCAACATTGTGGAGAAGCTCTTCTTGATGTTAATCCTTCTGTTCAAAGATTATCTAAAGATAATGGCTATCTTGAAAATAAATGCGAAAGACAGACAAAAAATATACATGGAATCTACGCTAGCCAGGCTAGCGGATTGCATTTCAGGGTCATTGTGTTGCCTCCTTTTAAAATGGTGGAATAGTAGCTAGTGTTGTTTGATTATTCCAGTACACCGACTGCGATCGCTAAACACAATAGCCCCTTTCACACAGTGATACCAGTAAATTTCTGGAAAATGTCCGGAACGACTTTACCGGTATATTCAAAAAAGCACTGTTCACACAGGCGAGGACGTTACGGAAATTTTCCGGAAAAGAGCATTCACACATCCATTCCAAAATACCGGTAAATTCTGACATCATTAACCAGAAATGAGCTTTAAACGGCTGCGCTTGTATTTGTAAACATTTGACTAAATTACAAACTCTGTGGATGATCAATCTTGTGAACAACTTTTGCAGGATCACTTTCGCATGTCGAGATGTTCATAATATGTGCGTGTGCAGGCGCTCACGGGCTGTTTTACAGGCACATGCAAAGCTAAAAGGTAAACAAACAACGGCTTATCATAAGCATCTTATCGATGATTATTTACACAGTTGGCATTGAGAAGAACAAATAAACATTATCTGACTAACATCTAGCAGCTAAATGTGTCTGGAAAAATATTCAAAGGCTTTAATTCTCATAAACCGCGCGGACGTAAATGCGTCTGACTGTTGTGATTGGCTAAAGCAGACGTCTCACGTCAGCACGTTCTAGACGTGCACGCGCTATTTCCGGCAATCTTCCTTCTGCATTCACACAGCGCAGCATTCCGGCAAATTACCGGTAATGTTACAACTTCTCTTCCCGGAAAATAGCCAGAACGAATTTAGCGGTATTTTCAAAAAGGACCTGTTCACACATACAACCTTTCCAAAAAATTGCCGTTAATTTTCCGGAAAGGTCTGTATGTGTGATAGGGGCTAATGTTTGATCAGACAGATTACACGAGCTGGATTCACTGGTCAGGCATAAGAAACACTGAGGGTAATGAAGAGTTACAGTTTCCTGAAAAGTGGATTGGTCATGGTGGGCCAGTTGAATAGCCCCCAAGGTCTCCTGATTTGACCCCCATAGACTTTTATCTTTGGGGTCATCTGAAGGCAATTGTCTATGGTGTGAAGATGCAAGATGTGCAGCACCTGAAACTACGGATACTGGAAGCCTGTGCTGGCATTTCTCCTGCGCTGTTGCTATCAGTGTGTGAAGAGTGGGAGAAGAGGGTTGCATTGACAATCCAACACAATGGGAAGCACATTGAACACATTTTATAAGTGGTCAGAAACTCATGAAAGAATAAAGTTACGTTAAAACCAAGCACACCATTGTTTTTCTTGTGAAATTCCTGATAAGTTTGACGTGTCACATGACCCTCTTCCTACTGAAAAAAACAAAGTTGGATCCAAGATGGCCGACAAAACGGCCACCATGGTCACCTCCCATCTTGAAAAGTTTACCCCCTCACATATACTAATGTGCCACAAACAGGACGCTAATATCACCAACCATTCCCATTTTATTAAGGTGCATCCATATAAATGGCCCACCCTATATAGTGAACTGATATCCTATAGTTTCTAAAAACTACAGTATTGGGTCATTTGTATATATTACTGTAGTTGTTGTGTTACTATATTAACTGTAGAATTAACCCGCAGTACTTTACTATACTGTGGTTAAAAAACACTACAGTAATTACTATGGTATTCTTTTTTCATGTGGGCTCCATGGTTTGGAGGCGTAATCAGGCCAGCGGATCACTGAATCGGTGTAATTAGATCACAGCACAGTGACTGAATGAAACGGGCGATTATGTGAGACAAGCGCAGTCTCAGTCAACCTAAAGCTGAGAGATTTACAATCCACTGCTGTCACGTATGAAGATCCATTTCAGATAAATGTTGCAGTGTGTGTGTGTAGGACTCCCAGTTATGGCCAGAATCCAATGTAAGTCGTGACTGGTTTTCAGGACTCACTTCTTCAGCTAGTAAAAGCCCAAGAGCCTTTTAGATTCTTCACAAAGAGTCAACAAGTCACTTTGCAGATCGTACAGTCTTTCTGGAGGAATGATCTGCGGAGTGGAGGATGTCACGGTACTAGAATCTCAGTATGTAGCAATTTCAGTACCAAAACAAAATGAAAACAACCTTACTTGTTAAATAACTTTAAATAACTAATAAGTTAGACAACATTTAAATGATTTATAATCCATGTCATTTTTTGTTTAAAAAGTGTTTTAAACATCATTAAAAACATAAATTGTGTATAAAGGGAGTATAATTCACAATTAGGATGCCAGAAAGTGTAAAAATAAATCTGAAAACATGTTGTATATTGACAATTACAGTTATAAATTCAATATAATCAGCATTCAGTAGACACACTCACCGGCCACTTTATTAGGTACGCCTGTCCAACTGCTCGTTAACACATTTTTCTAATCAGCCAATCGCAGGGAAGCAACTTAATGCATTTTAGGCCATGGTCAAGACGATCTGCTGCAGTTCAAGGCGAGGATTAACAGGAAAGGTTTGAGAAACACTGCACTTTCAAGACAAACGCGTTGTATTCATCAGCAAACTAACCACGGGAGCAGATTGACCATAACGTTCAGCGGTGGTCTTGTGAACTCGTTAATGCACGGTAAATAATCAGCAGCTGACAGAGCCAAGACCCAGCCGACATCATGAGGAGGGAGACGATGGGAAATAAGAGCAGCTCAGAGAACAGGATTATTTCCAGCCTCAGCCCTCTGGCCCTTTAACATTCTTGTTAGCGGTAAACATGACGCTGTGACGTGGGGATGACTTGACATGCCTATAAATGGCTTCAATGAGATCCTCTAGCATTTTCCATCATGCTTCTGCTCTTTTCCTTCTGCAACATAAGATTGGTGCTGTATCTGAAATTGCACTCTCATTCACATTATTTAGTCCACTTAAAGGAGTGTATGTGAGTTAATTGGAGAACTGAGAGCTGATGCGGTTTTTATATAGTACTGTGCAGAAGTCTTAGGCCCCCAGTTACATTTGCAGTTTTAGTGAGGGTGTAACGACCTTATATATATATTCAACATTCTACACACAATCCCCTGTAATGTGAAGAAAGAGTTTTTAAAATTGTTGCAAATTTATTAAAAATAAAAAAGCTGATAAATCACATGTACATCAGTATTCACAGCCTTTGGCGTGAAGCTCTAAACTGAGCTCAGGTACATTCTGTCTCCACTGATTATGTCAGCAGCTTCATTGGAGTTCAGCTGTGTTCAATTCAGATGATTGGACGTGATCTGAAAAGGCTACACCTGTCTATATAAGGGCCCAGGGTTGACAGTGCATGTCAAAGCACAAACCAAGCATGAAGACAAAGGAACTGTCTGTAGACCTCCGAGACAGGATTGTCTGGAGGCACAAGGCTGGGGAAGGTTACAGAAACATTTCTGCTGCTCTGAAAGTTCCAATGAGCACAGCGGCCTCCATCATCCGTAGTGGAAGATGTTTAAAACACCAGGACTCTTCCTAGAGCTGGCCGGCCAGCTAAGCTGAGTGATCTGGGGAAAATGGCCTTAGTCAGGGAGGTGATCAATAGCCTGATGGTTACTCTTTCTGAGCTTTCTAAATGCAAATATAGGGGATATATTCATTGCATATGGGACTGTCAGGTGATTCAGGCCCCTAATCGTACCCCAAATAAACAACATTTTTGGTCTGGACATAGATATACACCCTCTGTCCCTTCTCCTGGGTTTTCTTTGCAAACTAATTAGGAACAAGTATGAACAACGACCGTTCTGCCTGCTAACTTTTGCTGCCAGGAAGAACATTTTGATGTCATGGACCAATGATAAGCCCCCTTCCATGAAAGGATGGCATTCAATAATTCAAGAGATTATCCCCCTGGAATACTTAACATGTCTCAGCCACTCCACAACTGACACATTTATTTGCACTCGGTCACCATATCTGGACAATATAAACCTTGCTTTATCTGACATTTTAAAACTCGCAATGACATAATGTCCGTATAAACCAGGGGTCACCAATCTCGGTCCTGGAGGGTTGGTGTCCCTGCGGGGTTTAGCTGCAACTTGCCTCAACACACCTGCCTGGATGTTTCAAGTATGCCTATTAAGACCTTGATTAGCTTGTTCAGGTGTGTTTGATAAGGGTTGGAGCTAAAATCTGCAGGACACCGGCCCTATAGGAACAAGTTTGGTGACCCCTGGTATAAACATTCATTCATGTTCTGTTTTCATCAAACTTCCCACTCTTCCTGTCAAATTGTAATATTTGTAACATAACAGCTTATGGCTTTGGCCATATGTATACTTTTGTATATGCACTTATGCTTTTATGTTGTGTTTGTATTTTTGTTTTGCGTATGTCTAAAAAGAAAAAAAAAAAAAGAAAGAAATTCCCAAAGGATTCGGATATTCTAATTGCACCTGTGAATAAAGGGAATATTTTACCTCGTCTCTAAAGGTGCGCACTTGTTCCTTACAGCCTGGAAGTCCTTGGATAAACTGGATCACCTACAGAAAAACAATGACGATCAGAAGAGGCGCAACACTGCCGAGTCCAAAACAAACCTGTATTCTAAAACACACACAGACTTGTATATGTGGTTTACCAGGACTCTCCATATGCATAATGTATTTTATACATTAAAAACTGCTTATTATAATATAAATATCTGTCAAATTTTGAATGTCCAAACCACCTTAAAGGTGACACAAAAATAATGTTTGGTAGACGTCAGTATTAGTATTGTTAGTTTATGATATATATGAGCTAGTGCACACCTAAATGGTGACAAAATTTGCATTTAGCGGATATAAAACTAATTTAAACATGTAAAGTTTGTAGTTAGTCACTTCTGCCGAACTGGATCAACGGTTTTATTAACATCACGTCATACTTCAGTGTCTTATTCAATCTTCTGACCAATCAAATGCTCTCTAGTGTCTAACATGCCCCGCCCCTTCTTCTTATTGGCTTTTCATTTGACGCACTTAAGCTCAACCACTATCACTGGCAGAGCTGTGATAAAACAAAACACTATTGGCTGTTTTTTTATTAGGGGGAGGAGCTACACTATGTCCCACCCTCTCTCCATGTTTTGGTTGACATTACGTCAAACATTGAATAAAATATGCACATTACAGGACCTTTAATGGAGTACAACTAGATCATACACATGTTATGCAATACATAATTATTGTGCCCTCATAATCCTGTACACCAGGGGTGTCCAAACTCAGTCCTGGAGGGCCGGTGTCCTGCAAAGTTTAGTTCCAACTGCAATCAGACACACTGGGGCTAGATCAAGCTCTTACAAGGCTCTCTAGAAATGTCCTTGCAAGTGTGTTGAGACAAGTTGGAGCTAAAATCTGCAGGACACCGGCCCTCCAGGACCAGGTTTGGACATGCCTGCTGTTCACACATACACACTTGCATGGACTCAGCTAAGTGTAATTGTGTTGAACTGAACAGCGGGGCTCTGTTTACCTCATCAATGCTCCACGACGCCACTTTACTGGCCGTGATGCCTGCAACTGTAGGAAGGAGCTTGCTGTGCTGATCCCAGCAGTGAGGCATGCTGGGAGACGGGCTGGAACACGGCATAAAGACGGACTGGTGCAGAGCTTGCTGGAGAGTCAACTCTGAGACACACAGAGAGAGGTGGAAGATAAGTATGTAAATCAGCAATACGTCAACAAATATGGCTGACAGCTAGGACCAGGTACAATGTTTTTAGATAGTTCTGTGTACAATTTTGCATATGGTGTCACATCGGTTAGCACTGTTGCCTCACAGCAAGAAAGTTGCTGGTACTGAGTCTGTTGGCGTTTCTGTGTGGAGGTTGCATGTTCTGCCTGTGTTGGTATGGGTTTCCTCTGGGTGCTCCGGTTTCCCCCACAAGTCCAAAGACATGTGGTACAGGTGAACTGGGTAGGCTAAAATTGACTGTAGTGTATGATTGTGAGTGAGAGTGTATGGATGTTTCCCAGTGATGGGTTGCGGCTGGAAGGACATCCGCTGTGTAAAAACATATGCTGGATAAGTTGGCGGTTCATTCCGCTGTGGTGACCCCAGATTAATAAAGGGACTAAGCCGAAAATTAGTATAATGAACACTCTTAAGGATGTAGTTAGGATTATTTATGAAGGTGGTAGATCTTTCTCAAATCTGGCACCTAAACTCTTAGCACAGTTCGGGAAGCAGACACATTCTGTCAGTTTAAAACTAGACTAAAGACACATCTTTGCATTAGCTTACACATAAAACACAAATGCTTTTGAAATCAAAATCCTCTAAAGCAGGGGTGTCAAACTCAATTCCTGGAGGGCCGAAGCCCTGCACAGTTTAGTTCCAACCCTGCTCCAACACACTTACCTGTAGGTTTCAAACAAGCCTGAAGGACTCAATTAGTTTGATCAGGTGTGTTTAATTAAGGTTGGAACTAAACTGTGCAGAGCTGCGGCCCTTTTGGAACTGAGTTTGACACCTGTGCTCTAAAGGATTGTTAGTCTGCATTATTTAGGGCAACCGGAGCCGGAAACACTTCCCACAAGTCATTATAATTTGAACGGCATCTGCGCTTATGTCTTTTTTTTTTACGATTCCTGAGGTTTCTATAATCTTGGACCAGGCCGTATCCTGAGCAGCTGCTGTGGTGGTCATGGAGGAGTGGAGAGGAGGAGACTGATTCCTGTAAGAACCAAGTGACAGATAAGTCTTCACATTGATCCTGAAGGGCCAGCCAGTACACCAGCTGGTGACCTCTCCCACCTGCAGCTTCTCCACGATGGACGTCCAGCGCTCTCCAGCCTCCGGCGCCTAGACTGCAGTTCTGCACAAGACGTTTGGCCATAGGAGAAATATTCGTGCCCAACTGAACCTGGTTTCTCTTGAGTTTTTTTTATCCTTCACTTTGGTCAATTGGTGAAGTCTGTTCCTCTCCACTGTCGCCACTAGCATGGATGGTTTGGGACTTGTGAAGCTGTGCATCGATGGATTTGCTCTTCAGTGTTTGGACTTTCAGCAGTGAAAATTAAACCTCACTGAACTGAACTAAACTGAACTCTGAAAACTCAGTTTCAGTTTACTATAATCTATGTGAAGCTGCTTTGACACAATCTACATTGTAAAAGCGCTATAGAAGTAAAGATGAATTGAACTGAATGGGAAGTGCAATGTGTTTTCAAACATCATCATACAGGTAACCAGAAAAACAAAATACTCAAACATATAAAGAAACAAGCCGTCGAGCATTTTTTAGATCAACTCTTTAACTCTGAGTGAGGTTTGTTAAACCAAATGCAAATCGCAAGTAAAAATAATTGAGCCCAATTTAAGAGTGAATAGTGAGGAACCACTGCTGTTATAAAGAGCCAATCGACTTCCTGCAGCTGTACACTTGAAGGTTTTTGCTCTTTTGGGTTTTGTTCTCAACAGGGCTTTGAATGGATTGGCCATCCTGCAGTGCAGTGCGAAAAGCCATTTAAATTCACCTACAGAGCGACGGTTTCTCCACAGATATTCATAAAACTGCTTTGCAAAACAGTTCTGAGAGTCGTGAGCCACAGTACACTATAAAGGTTAAAACAAACTACCAACTGCGGCCCTTTCTGCCCATTCACAGACAAACGGTGGCTTTTACTTTATACATGTCTGTCAATGGCGTTGTTCCCCAAATGCTTCTCTTTTTCACCTCTACCCAGACAGCATACGAATGTGGGCCACTTTAGGCAGGTATGCGGCACTGGTGGTCTTCCTTCGGTCCAGACAAAATGAATGTGAGGCTGAAGTGACCCACCTGTACAATGGCAAAGGGGGGGGGCAAAGATTCAAATTCATATATGGGCCATTTAAGGCAAAGATTTGGCACTTATGGCAAAATGTGATCTGAATGTGAGCCTAACGTGGCCCATGTGGAAAATGATCAATTTGGCCAAATGATGGAGGACTAATGTGGGCCACAGTTGGCAATAATGTAGCATAGTCATTTAAGGGTAATCTGGGTCTAAACCTAAAGTGGCTCACACGTGTAGGTGCAAATGTGGCCCAGTTATCTTAAGACATACTCTATGTGAGCCACTTTTGGCAAAAATTTGGGATAGTAAGCTCTGGCTAATACGGCTGTGAGCCTAATGTTGCCCAGAGAAGATATGGCAAATGTGGCCCAGTTATCCTAAAAAATATGTGGGCCACTTTTGGTAAATATTTGGCACAGTAAACTCTGGCCAATGTGGATGTGAGCCTAAAGCGGCCCAGAGAAGATATGACAAATGTGGCCCAGTTTTCTTAAAACATACTGCATGTGGACCACATAGACTAAAGTCACCATCATGGAGAGAAGTGTTTGTTTTAGTTGTGCTCATAGTCCTGAACCTCTCAAAATAATTTTCTTTAGGGGCTGCTGTAACTTTTAAAAACTTAGCTTGAAATGTTTATTTATTACAGCAAACAAGCCAAGTGAAAACATTCTGTGGCCCAGAATAGGGTCAGTTCTGGTTCATTCAGTTGAATTCTGGCTGATATGTGATATTCCTCTGGCACCAACAACAATGCCACGTTCAAAGCCACTTAAATCCCCTTTCTTCCCTATTCTGCTGCTCAGTTTAAACAGCAGCAGGTCGTCTTGACCATGTTTACATTCCTAAATGCATTCAGTTGCTGCCATGTGATTGGCTAATTAGAAATTTGCGCTAACAAGCAGTTGGACAGCTGTACCTAATAAAGTGTCCAGTTAGTGTATGTTTGCTGCTTATGCTAAGGTTTATAGGACTGTTATGACAAATGTAATCATGATATGACATCATGAATATGGACAATTTATGCGTGCTCATGACAAGTGTCATAGGCTTAGTTTTGTTATTTTAAATGCAAATATGACTGTTTCAGATGCCTTTATGACAACTTGACAATACCCAGACTACATAACTTGTTATAAATGATGATGATGAACTCCCATGATTCCAAGCTCAGTCACACAGTCATCAAAATACAATTTTGTTTGTTGTGAATACACACCCTCTAGTGGCCAAAATCGCACACTGTGCCTTTAATTAATTACATGTACTTACTACTGTATATGGTTAGGCTTATAAAGCAGTTTAGGGTTAGCTACAAGTAATTATGAATAATTAATTGTAATTACAATAGAAAGTACAGCATATAGAACATGCAACTAGAGCACCTTAAAATCGAGTGTTACTACAAGATTCAGAATCCAGAAGTGAGCTCAGCACACACCTCACCTGCGTTGTGGTTACTAGGCAACAAAGATAAACCAGTGGCGCACTGATGACGCAAAAGTACCACATTCTGATGCAAACACACAGGGGTTGTGAAATGACCCTTCAACTGCGTGTTCACACTACTTCAGTATCGCGCTTTAATGATGCTGGATCCTCACAGCTGCTCACTTTCTGACATTCATTAGCGGAGCTCGTCGCCGGTGGCCTCCGTCTGATGCCTGTTACATAAACACCGTAATTGTATCTGAAAACGCTCCTATCCATGTCATTAACCATCATAAATGCTCTTCCCCAAGGGGGTTCATGAAACATGCTGTGGAATACATCTAGATCCAGGCAGCGGGACTGTGCGCTTTTGCAGTTGGTTAAATCGGCATGAGATCCTGCTAAATCCTCTTCTAATGTAATTTAAGTGTTGACACAAACACTGAGTCTCAAAAAGACAAACGAAGTGGCGATGAGTGCGTAGATGTCAGGTTTTGCATCTGCTGTGTTTGTTTCATGTGATTATGTTACCGAGGGAAGAATATACAGTACAGTGTTATGCATCTCACTCACAGCTCTGAGTGCATTATCAGATGCCAAAGCTGAAAAATCAATCACATATACAGAGAATGCTCCCTCCCTCCACTGAAGACATCCATTAGCCTACATATATAACTGCATGATGCTATCATGTTAATATGAAGAAAATCTCTGACAAATATTTCCAGATTCTTGTTAAATCTATGCCACAAATCATTTAGGCAGATCTGAAGCCAAAAGGGGGTCCAACCCGGTAAAGTGTACCTAATAAAGTGGCCGGTACGTATACTTCCTCAGAATTTTTGTTATGAGTTTTGACTGCAAATGTCACGTCCATAACGCTGGATTTGCGAAGACGCTTACTCTGGAGTTCACGAAAACGTCAATCTTCTGTGACCACGGGGAGTGACACAAACAACTGGAGTTTGGATCCACGTGCAGGTTTATTAGAATCGTCAGGCAAGCAGTGGTCAACACAGGTGCAATCAGATGTATAAAGGCAAATCCACAATCGTAGTCGAATATAACAGGCGAGAGGTCAGAAGGCAGGCGGCTAACCAGGAGAACTGGATAAATAAGGCTAGGATCAACACACGGGAAAACAAGACTAGGAGAACGCGTTGAAATGTCACTTAACAGTAAACAAGACTCAGCAACAGTGAGTGTTTCTGTGCAGTAATCAGTCTAGAAGCAGGATCAGCTGTGGGAGTCTAATCAGTGGAGACTTGGAGCAGGTGTGTGTGTGTGTGTGTGGCATGACTGAATATGTAGTTCATTTATAACAGATATATACATTAGATGTCGCCTGGCCTATTGTTGTCTATTGGACGGAATGCGTCAATAGCGCCGCCATCTTGCTACAGGGTAGCGCTCCTTTGAAATGAATGTGGGACCAAGGTACAGTGGAGGACTGTGGCCATGCAAAGCCAGAGATATACACATATACACATATATCTGTGATCGGGAGTTTTCCTGGATGTTAGTATGTCATTTTTTTTTTCTAATTACGAAAATTATAATTTTACATCACTTTTCTACATTGATGGATCAGCACACGGGCATTCCTGACAAAAAGCTTGTGTTTGTGTGTACAGAAATGTACTATCCACCCTCCCTGTTAAATTTGATCTAATCATGTCCTGAAACACAGCTCCTCTCCTGCTTTCACTTCTCATACTGACTGAGGGAGCGATTCGTTTGTGAATGAATCCCCCGAACGACTCTTTCACTAACGTTAGCTGACAATAATACAAGTTTCTGGCATCGCAGCATCTTGTTGTCATTTCTTTTGCATTGTTTTCTGATTTTATTCAACAAAACTAGCATAAGCCGAGTGTTTAGTGCGAGTTGGAGCTGCTTTGCCGTATGGTGAATGCAGTAAGTGACTGTTATCATCAATAACGTTACCTGATTAGCACAAAAGTTCAGAACATACAAAAACAGAAAAAAAAAACATAATATTACCTATGAAATGTTCTGCCTTTGTGCTTTGTTTTCTTTGTTTGCTCGTTACTACACCCGTAGACAGCGCTAAAGTCCCGCATCTTCACGTAATAACACTGTCTTGACTAGTGCGATTGAATGACACTTGTCCTGGGAGCACTGTACCAATGTGGCGGCGCTATTGACGCATGCTCAGGGTCCCTATGCGATATCTAGTGTATATATATATATGCATTTATAAGCAGATTTGTAGTCCTGTGTGTGTGTGTGTGAGAGTGTTTACCAGCGACTTCTGGTGGTTTGATCGCTGGTGATCATGACATTATATAAAAACACAATCCTATACAGAGATACTTTTCGCTTTATAACTTGAATTATAGGCTCAACTCGAAGCTTTTGGACTCTCAAGATGAGCTTTTGTTTTTGTTTTCCTTGCAAAGTGAGTGCCACTCCATTATGTCCGCCTGCACGTAGCTAAAACAACTACATTATTATAGATGATAAATAACACACAGAGCTAGTGGTGTTTACTCTTGTCTTATAAAGGCTCATTATAAGAGTCGTGCGGCAGACATTAGGATCATCCATTTTGATTGTTTGACAGAATGTGCACAATGTGAGTATTTTTTTCAAGCCGACGCCTGATTTTGCATTCATTTCTTGTTTATTTTAAAGCACATTATGCAAATCACTTTCTGTAAGCAGAGCATCCTCCAAACTATTTCCGAACAAATGAACAGGAAACAAGCAGACTTTGAGAATTAATCAAGTGGAGAAGCTGAAGTGTGGATATTGTGGACTTTCTTTTGGCAGATTTTACAGCGGTGTTTGAGTGTAAAGACTAAAGCTTCATAAAGTCAACAGCAGTTTATTAGCATTTTACTTCTGTTAACCCTTGTGTGCTGTTGAGGATGTTTTTATCCACTCTGGGGTGATTTTGAGCCTAATTTAGCCACAACTTTCTCTGTGTTTCAGAAAACGGGATGATTTTGGTGCATTATCAGATGCCAGAGCTAAAAAAATCACATATACAGTGCATCCGGGAAGTCTTCATAGCGCTTCACTTTTTCCACATTTGTTTATGTTACAGCCTTATTCCAAAATGGATTAAATTAATTGATTTCCTCAACATTCTACACACAATCCCCCATAATGACAATGTGAACAAAGATTTTTGAAATGGTTGCAAATTTATTAAAAATAAAAAAGCTGAAAAATCCCATGTACATCAGCATTCACAGGCTTTGCTCAATACTTTGTTGATGCACATTTGGCAGCGATTACAGCCTCAAGCCCAAACCATCACTGATGCTTTACTCTGGGGATGCAGCAGTCGGGGTGGGACGCTTCTCCACATTGTAACTCTCCCCGGATGTGGGAAAGACAGTGACTCAATTCATTCAATTAAAGTCTTTCACCTCGTCATCAGTCCCCGTCACTAAAGGTGTGCCCCAGGGTTCAGTTTTGGGTCCGCTGCTATTTATCATCTATCTTCTTCCACTTGGTTATATTTTCCGCAAACACCAAATCCAATTTCATTGCTACGCAGATGACACCCAGCTCTACCTATCAACCAAACACAACCACAAACTCCCACCTTCATCTCTTACTAATTGCTTTGCAGACATCAAATCCTGGTTCACCACAAACTTCTTGAAATTAAATGACAATAAAACTGAACTTTTACTTATAGGTACACGATCCACTTTAAATAAATCGCATAGTTTTTCCATTTCCACAGAGAATTCTGTCATTACCCCCTCCCTTCAGGTTAAGAGTTTGGGGGTCATCTTCGACAGCACCATTTAAACATAAGCATTTATGTATACAAACCATCCTAATCGCAGATGCTACAGTAGGTTATTTTGCAATCAAATTATGTTCATAAAAGGTTAGTAATTAACATTTAAAGACGAGTATTTGTGTGTATAAAGAATCTATTTTGTGTGAAGTGCTTCTCGATATGTGAACGACCTGTACGGCTTTACTTGTACTTTTCATCAGGGCAGAATGACGTCGATTGCAGCTTTCTGTTGTACCATTTGGCAGTGGAAACACAAGCCTGATTAAGGTTCTCGATTCCCCTCACGCCGCCCACGAAGCACAGAATCGCACCAGCCGAGAGTCTCTCATCTTTCGCTAAGAAACGCCTCTGACTGGACCAGCTAAAGTGCTTTAAAGCGGAGCAACAAAAGGCCCTGGCGTCTGCATGCTGCCTCTCCTTCATTAGACACACTGAAGAAGAGCCAGGGAGCAGATCTTCTGGAGACAGACACAAATACAGCAGCTCTGATGAACTGACATGACTCCAGCTCGTCTGATGCATGATTCACAGCGTTACACACACTTTCCTCTGCTTCACACTCTTGATTCTGAGGGCGTTTTTACACTCTCTGTGAAAAGGCTTACCTTAAACAGCTCCGTCAACTTGGTTTAACCTGCAGAAATTGTTTTAGTGGTGTAAATATAGTTGAGGTCTAGATTATTCGTCCACCCGAATTATTAGCCTACCTGTATATTTTCCCCAATTTCAATATAACTGAAAGAAATGAACACATTTCTGAACATTATAGTTTTAATAACTCATTTCTAATAACTGATTCTTTTCTCTTTGCCAAGATGACAGCACATAATATTAGACTAGATATTTTCAAGATACAGCTTAAAGTGACATTTAAAGGCTTAACTAGGTTAATTAGGCAAGTCATTGTGTAACAGTGGTTTGTTCTGTAGACAATCACAAAAATAGTGTTTTGCATTGTCTACAGATAAAGCACTGTTATACAATGACTTGCCTTATTAGCCTAGTTAAGTCTTCAATATGGCCCTTTAACCCAGTTAAACTCTGATGTTATTTTGGCATTTCCGCCTGGATTTTGCCTACCCAAATTTAAAAGCTTCCCAAATCCACATGCAGAGGTGTAAATGCAAAAAATTGGTATCATTTTAAAGAAAACCCTTTGAATTTTCATAAAACACTATTGAAAGTGTTTAAAAAATCTGTATATGTTGTCTGTGTTATAATAAACACCTAAAAAAAGAGGCGTTTTTAAATTTTTTTTTATGAACTCCAATTTGAAAGTGTAGCTTTCAGGTTGTGTGTGGTCTAGCGTGCTGTAATTAATTTTTGCTAGTTCCTGCACATGTCTGTAATCATAGGAAAAATGAAAAATGTCTCCACCATAATCTACGCAAAAGTTATTGTATTCCAACTGATGAGAGGTGCTGTACAAACCACAGGGAGCGATCATTGTCTTCATATTCCACTATTCTTTTGTTTGATCAAACATAATTTACTGTGTTTATTCGCCCCCTTTGATTTTTTTTTTCGTTTTTAAATATTACCCAAATGATGTTTAACAGCAAGGAAATTTTCACAGTATTGTTTTTTTCTTCTGGAGAAAGTCTTATTTGTTTTATTTCGGCTAGAATAAAAGCAGTTTTTAATTTTTTAAACACCATTTCAGGTCATTATTATTAGCCCCTTTAAGCTATATTTATTTTAGGTTGTCTACAGAACGAACCATCGTTATACAATAACTTGCCTAATTACCCTAACCTGCCTAGTGAAGCCTTTAAATGTCACTTTAAGCTGTATAGAAGTGTCTTGAAGAATATCTAGTCTAATATTATGTGCTGTCATCATGACAAAAATCAAAGAAATCAGTTATTACTAATAAGTTATTAAAGCTATTATGTGTAAAAGTGTTAATAACATACATCGACACTTACTGTTAACCACATTTTTACTGTAGCATTTTTACAGTTTTTTTACCATCAACATTACTGTATATTTTTGTTTACAGTGCCGGCATGTGCAAATTTACCTTTGGTTTCAGTGACTGAAGACACTTCGCTCTCCACTTCCTCTTCCTGTGGCAGCACTTCCACCTTGCGCACTTTACAGGGCCGTCCAACCCTGAGGAAGAGCATCAGCATGATTCATGATGTCATGTGACCATGGAATCACTCTACTATAAATAATATTTGGGGTGCTTTCATACCAATAAATCGATAGTTTAGTTCAGGAACAGGGATTAAAATTGTTACAATGTTGCGTTTTGTTCTTGGTGCGGTTTACTGTCACACGACAACATTTTTAAATGGACCAAAATAGTTAAAAGAAGTCACGTGCGAGTAAACACTCCTCACATCGTTTGCTTTATTTTCGGGGAATCTGCTCAGCTGTCATACGTCCCAATTTTAATATATGATGATGAGCAATAAAACATTATAAGTGAAAAGGTGACACCCACAGACTGAGGTCTCTATTTTATAAAGATCTAGGCTCAAAGTCTAAAGCATATGGTACAAAAGCATTGAGGACGTGTCCAAATCTCCTTTTGCTATTTTAAGGATGAAAAATTTGCTCTGCACCCGCAGCATGGTCTAACATGGTTGTGCTTATTCTCTTAATGAGTTCTGGGTGTGTTTTGAGCATAATGTGCATTAAACCTATGAGAGTCTCATCTCTTTTTCACTTTAAGAGTATTTTGCGTCGCACCATGGCGCATTTGCTATTTACATGGTGGACTTTGTGGAAAAACTGAACGCTTCACTACGAGATAACAGGTAAACAGAGCATCTGCATCTCCTCCATTCAGCCTGTTTACTTTCTCTTTACTTTTACTCTTTACTTTACTCCTTTACTTTGGTGGAGAAAGGACTCGGTGGAAACTCCCTCCACTGAAGACATTCATTAGCCTACATATATAACTGCATGATGCTATCAAGTCAATATGGAGCAAAATCTCTGAGGAATATTTCCAGTACCTTGTTGAATCTACGCCAGAAGGATTTAGGCAGATCTGAAGGCAAAAGAGGGTCCAACCCGGTAAAGTGTACCTAATAAAGTGGCCGATGAGTATACTTTCTCTGTGAATTTTTGATATGAGTTTTGACTGCAAATGTCACGTCCATAACGCTGGATTTGCGAAGACGCTTACTCTGGAGTTCACGAAAACGTCAATCTTGTGAGATATTACTAAACTACATCGTAACTTCTCAATAAAAACACAATCCTATACAGAGATACTTTTAGAAGAATTATAGGCTCAACTCGAAGCTTTTGTTTTCCTTGCAAAGTGAGTGACACTGTATTATGTCCGCCTGCACATAGCTAAAACAACAACTACATTATTATAGATGATAAATAACACACAGCGCTACACAGTAAAATCTTCAGAGTAAAATTTACTCAGTTCAGAGAACATTTGGTCCCTCTCTAAATTGAGTAAAATTTTCTCAACAGTAGAGTTAAAGTTAATGAGACAATGATGGGGTTAATTAAGTGCTGATTGAGCACTGATGATGAACACCTGCTGTTAAATATACAGTTGAATTATTATTCGCCCCCCTTTGAATTTTGTTTCTTTTTAAAATATTGATCAAATGTTGTTTAACAGAACAAAGAAATGTTCACAGTATGTCTGATAATATTTTTTCTTCTGGAGAAAGTCTTATTTGTTTTATTTCGCCAAGAAAAAAAGCAGTTTTTTATTTTTAAACACCATTTTAAGGACAATATTATTAGCCCTTTAAGCTATTTTTTTGATAGTCTACAGAACAAACCATCATTATACAATAACTTGCCTAATTACTCTAACCTGCCTAGTTAACCTAATTAAGCCTTTAAATGCCACTTTAAGCTGTATAGAAGTGTCTTGAAGAATATCTAGTCTAATATTATTTACTGTCATCATGGCAAAGATAAAATAAATCAGCTATTAGAGATGAGTTATTAAAACTATCATGATTAGAAATGTGCTGAGAAAATCTGCTCTCTGTTAAACAGAAATTGGGAAAAAATAAACAAGGGGGCGAATAATTCTGACTTCAAATGTATATATATATATATATATATATATATGTATATATTAATGTAAAAGAGCATGACTGAGCATGAACTGACCTCCTCTTGGTCTCGGTGCCCGCAGGTTTCTTGACTGGCGTCTCAACACCAGTGTTTGCTTTATCCGGGAGCAGCGGGACACAGGTGACGGGTTTACTGCAGAAACGGAGGCGAGACAGCAAGAAATCAACACTTCAGAAAAGGTGTGAAGAAGGCCAGTCGCGACAAAGTCCTCAATTTTATCTTAATCAACACATATTTGGCTTCCAGTGCCTGACATGACATGATAAGAGCACTTAAAAGAGCAAAAATGCTAATTTATGCTAATTTACTGACTTACTGAGCAAGTGTTACTCTTTACTGAGCTCACCTTAAAAATAATAGCCATACAACATATTTAATGTATATATGTATATATATATATATATATATATATATATATATATATATATATATATATATATATATATATATATATAAACAGATAGATATACACATACACATTTTTGTACAACAAAAGGTAGGCCCAATAGTATCTGGATGCCGCCATGATAATGGCCCACCACTAATATATATATATATATATATAGTATTTATATTATATATTATTATTTATAGAAGTATTTATATTATTGGTGAGCTGTTACCGCCGTTATCGTGGTGTGTTGACGCGAGACTCTTATTGTGTGATACAAAAAATTACCGCCGTTAATCTATTCTCAAAGTTGGGTTGGGAGCTGCGTCTATTCCACGCAAGCTATGATGACTTACACCTTGTTATTTTAGCATGGATGTATAACTGACCGGAGAGCCGTCTGACAAAAAAGTGCCCTGCTGAATGAAATCAGCAGGATGCCTGACTTTAATTGCAGTTCGGCACTTTCACTTTAACTCATGAACACTTCATTCATGCCCCTGTGAACAATCGGTATTAGATGCAAATAAGGAGGAAGGACTGGTGAGAGTGTTATGGAATTTAATAACGCACGCCAAATGGAAAGGAAAAAAAACTTTGCATTTCGCAATGTGTGTGTGTGTGTGTGTGGCCGGTCCTTTACTAACAGCTGTGTGTGTGGATCTTGTCAGAAAATATGGTGAAAAGTCCTACATGATGGTAATAGTTTGATCAGGGGTGTAGCGAACATTTTAAAAGTAAGAGGGAAAGCTAAATGAGATCCAAAAGTCATTAACCCCCCACCACCCATCAACCCCTCAAAATGAATCTATGCCCACCTATAATATTTATAAATAAAATAATAACAATTGAAGTGAACAAAAATGTCCTCAAGGTGGCATGTTTTAGGAAATAATTTTTCTCTTTATTTAGGAATTTTAGACAATTAAACAAAACTTCTAAGTAATTATTATGGAGGGAAAATCTGACCACAACGGACATTTTAACAACAAACATGTCAAACCAACAATCAAAGACCACAGAATTTAGCATAGGATTAAAGGAATCTTTTAGGGCTTCCCAAATTTCTTGACAGAATTGTGGCTGAAATCTCACAGATTGAGCAGAGCTCATGATTCAAGCAGCTTTCCATCATTGGAGCTTTAATATTTCAGTGGATGTTAATCTGAGAGAAGTTCACTCACTCATTAGCGTCTGCTGAAATCTCCTGGTTTGCTTCTGCTCTGCGTGGACGACCCACTCCAGCGCCCGGTGTCTCCGCGCTCAAGCGGTCCGGCAGAACAGAGTCCTTGTTGAGGTTTATATCAGAATACGGGCAGCCGACAGCACTGAAACACCAGAAAACACAGCACACTTTACAAACACAGCTTTTTATCGCAGTAGTTTAGCAGTAGCTTCATATAAACACTTCAACTATGTTTCATACTCAGTGTTTTTTTTTTATTTGTCCTGTTTTCTGGTACCAAGTTTGTGAAACTCGATTATGTTGCTTAGGCTTATGTTGTCTATGCTGTCTGCATTTTATGAATCTCAAATATGTTACTTAGGGTACATGTTACTGTACATTTCTGACAACAAATCCACTGGAGGGCGCTGTCTACATTTTGCGAATCTCAAATGTTACCTAGGATAGATTTTACTCTACGCTCAGACGACAAATCCCCTAGAGGGCGCTGTCTACAGTTTCGGGAATCTCAAATACGTTATTTAGGGAGTGTTTTATTGTAAGTTTCAGATGACAAATCCACTAGAGGGCGCTGTCTACTGTTTCGCAAATCTCAAACACATTACTTAGGAAGCATTTAATTGTTGATTATAGACAACGAATCCACTAGAGGGCGCTGTCTACAGTTTCGCGAATCTCAAATACGTTATTTAGGGAGTGTTTTATTGTAAGTTTCAGATAACAAATCCACTAGAGGGCGCTGTCGACAGTTTTACAAATCTCAAATATGTTACTTAGTATGCGCTTTATTGTACGTTTTAGATGACAAAATGACTGTAGGTCACTGTCTACAGTTTCGTGAATCTCAAATACATTACTTAGGGAGCGTTTTATTGTATGTTATAGATGACTAATCCACTAGAGGGTGCTGTCTACATTTTGTGAATTTCAAATATGCTACATAGGGAATATTTTACTCTACGTTTCAGACTACAAATCCACTTGAGGGCGCTGTTTACATTTTGTAAATTTTTTATATGTTACTTAGGGTACATTTTATTGTATGATACAGTTGACACAGTTTCACAAATCTTAAAAACCTTACCTAGGGTGCATTTTATTGTACGTTTTTAGATGACATCCACTAAAGGGCACTGCCTACATTTTCTTAATCTTACAAACGTTACTTACGGTACATTTTATTGTTTTCTTCAATTCTAGAGGGCACTGTCTACATTTTAGACAGTGATAATCCAAAATAAACACAAAAACAGATGGATTAAAACAAAGATACCGACTAGCCATTCTCTATTCTGTGTGCTGTGCTTTCAGCAGTGACTATATCGCTTAACGCAAGAATGATCTAACATTTGACGCACATTTGACTAGTTAAAGTGGTACTTTGCATACGAGTTTGATCCGTGTGGATGTTCTTGGCCTCTGGGATATTTCTCCCAAGCAGAAACATCAGATTACAGACATCCAGTGGCTTTCCTCAGGCTGACAGCTGAGCAGAAGCTGAAGATCAATGACCCTTGCTAAAGCTAAGCTGTGATATGATGGACACAACTCTTTCTCCCCTTAAAATGCTTCACTGAGAGAAAAGAATCTGTAACATTTGTTCCTCTGTGCCACAAAAGTATGTTTAAGGGTGCTTTCACACCAGCGAATCAATGCATTTGTTTCGAAACCCGGATTAAAATTGTTACATTGTTGCTCTTTTTTGTTGGTGCGGTTCGCTTTCATACGGCAACGTTTCTAAACGGACCCAAAGAGCTAAAACAAGCCTCGTGTGAGTAAACTCTCCTTACATTGGTCAGAGTTTCATGATTTATTTTGCAGAGTCCCGCTCAGCTGCCATGCGTCCTTATTTTAATTGATGGCGATGAGCAATTAGACATTATAAGTGGAAAGCTGTGCTTTAATTTTGAATGGTGACACCCACAATTGTCGTCACCAGATATAAATCAGAGGTAAGACTCTCTCATCCATAGCCCCTGGCTAGACTGCAGTTTGGGTAATGTTCCTAACGGATAAACAGCTCTCGGTAATAGTTTAGCATGCTTTCACTTTCATATTTAACATGAAACACACATTTACTGGTAGGAATGACCTCTCGCCCTACTCATAATTCTCGCTTCATATAGCCATATATGCCTATTACAAATCCATAATACACTGTGATATAGCCGGACTCGGATCGTTTTGCTTTCTCACTACCATCGATCCTCTCCAGAGTTCGTATCAATCGAGCGAAGACCACCTCATTCAGACGATCTCAGACCGATTGATTTGGTGCGGTTGCTGGTTTCACATATGCCAAATAAACTGCGCTAACTGGGCAAACGACACAGATTACGAAACAAAAGTCTAGGTGTAAAAGCATAGATCAAAACTCTGAAATGCTACAGTTATTTGATCCAAAAATACGGTAAAAATGATAATATTTATGGTGGCTTGAGAAAGCTGACATACTGGCTGTTTCTCAATACGTGTTCTTGTGTTCTCGTGAAACGTCATCAACCGTCGCCGAAGCACTGTTCCAATTCAAAGTTCACATCTTGCCAAGTACAGATAAAATTCCCGGATGTGTACTTGCTCCGTCCCAAATATGCATCGAGAGGTGACTTGTGCAAACTTGCGAAGCACAGGTATCCCAGAATGCACTGCATCGTAACCAGCAAAAGCTAATGGCGGAGGAGAAAACCCGCACGGTTTTAAAAATACTTTCAGGCGAGAATGTAGTTTTAAACTTGAATCGGGAACTTATTCACAAAGATAGCGCGTCTTTGACGATGTGCCTCAGCTTATTGCTCAACTCTGACTCCCAGCCTGCCAGCGGAAGCTCCGTCATCACCTCCCCCGCCAAGAGCAGCTTTACTTCGGCCAGTCCATCACGGATGTACCGCTGGATCTCATCTCTCCATTGTAGTTAAAACATGATAATTAACACATCTTGTGCAAAACGGACAGCCTTTGGTCTTTTAAATCTACTAATTCTCCTCAGGTGTATTGTTGTGTTACCTTTTATAATGGTCTTTAATTATGTTACTGTGTTGTGCGCTGTTTGTCTTCGTTTACCAAATTGCTTAACGTTATCTTTACTTTTTATTGTGTACGTCTTGTACTTTATACTTGTATAATGTCCATTGTAGTTTATTAAATCTGATAATAAAAGGCACGAGTCTGTGCATAATAACCCATTTCACATCACATTTAAAGTTATTGATGTTTATATTTTCTTAAATAAAAAATTTTGATTTATAATATCAATATATTTATTGTCAACATATAGAGACAAAGATGAACCCATGGTGAGGTAAGTGACGTTGTAAAGTACATTGCCGTTTCATTTGAAGAAGTACCCGACTTGTGTCCTTGCGTCCTCGGGAGTTTGTTCTTCCAAGTCTGATTTCGGCATGTCTGAACTTCCAAGGACGAAAGTCCGAACTTTGCGTACTTTGTATTGAGAAAACGTAATTGTTATCCTACATAAACTTCTTCTTCTTCTGAGACTAATGTCTAAAAGTATCTCCTCCTAAACTGTTCAAGCTACAAACACCAAACTAACTCCAAACTTGTCTGACTCAGGTTGCTATATCTTTTCCAATTGATCCAACTTACGGTTTTCTGAAAACTAACCCGGAAAATTCGGAAAAGTCCCATTGACTTAACATTGGACCAAACTTTGTGACCTCATAACTTTGCGCCAGACTATCATACAGACTTAATGTTGGGCTCATTTATCTCAGACTACCAATCTGCCAATCACTGATGACCTTTCAATTTACTTGTCTTTTCACAAGACACTTTTCTTTTATTATTTCAGCAAATATGATTGTCAAACAATTATTTGTTGTACTCTCTGAAGTTTACCCAACTATGATGCCTTTCGCTACTGACAAACCTGGAAAAGGGTCTATTGTTATACCTGCCTCATAGGCGTCAGAATTATATCTATATGAAGCTTAAACTCTCTACTTTTAAACAAACCAACTACACTGGAAATCCAATGCTCTCTGGATTTGTATTATGTATGAAATAAACCCAGTCCGTCCCACCTGACCTTATGAATTCTCGCCATTCAAACACACATCACATAACAAAAAAACACTTAAACACCAACAAACTTGTAAACAAAGTCAGGTATTACTTCAGAAGAGCAGCGTGATCATATGAAGCATCATTCAGAGAATGATAATGAGTAACACGTAAACAGAAACGGCCGTAAATGAGGTTGGTGTCGTGATCTCGTTCCCTTCGAGTGCGCATTAGCTTGGGAAAACTAAAAAAATTTAAATTTTGTGTGATTTGAATGTTTAGAAACAAAAATCAAGAGACTTAATTTGCTTAAATTAATTGCTGATTCTTAATATGTAAAGTAATCGTAAGCTTGGATTACATTTGTGGGGAATTTGACACTTCCCCATTCAGACAGAATGATCAGGAGGGGTTTCAAAGACGGCCACCGGTTGAAATGACTTGCCTTATGAGGACTTTTATTATATATATATGTCATTGTATTATGTCCTTGTAAATCACCAGTACACACACGCACACACACTGACCTGTGGTGTCCAGAGTATCGGGCTCCTTTAATGTGGCCCACTCCTCGACAGCCTGCTGTGGGACATCCTGCCTGCTCAGATGCCTCAAACATGTCCTGTGGAGCTACACACACAAACACAGATCTGTTTGTTATGCTGATTGATGATGGATCATTATTTCTCCAATATTTTGACATTTCATTTCGCTTAAAGTTATATAAAACATTCAGGCAGACACTTTGCATGCACTAATTGTGTGGTTTGTGTATATCGGACTGATAGCGCTGCCCAACATAACTAACAGTCATGCCCAAAATAATTGATAGCCCCACCCTAAATGATTGATAGTCCCGCCCTAAATCACTGACAGCCCCGCCCTAAATCAGTGACAGTCCAACCCTAAAGGTTCATTACCTGCCTATTAATAAGATATTGGCTGATAGCTCTGCCCTAAAGGACTGACATTCCTGCCCAAAATGACTGATAGCCCCCCCCCCCCCCCCCCCCCTAAATCACTGACAACCCTACCCTAAAGGACTGATAGTCCTGCCCAAAATAACTGATTGCTCCACCCTAAAGGACTGACAGTCCTGCCCAAAATAACTAATTGCCCCGCCCTCAATGACTGACAGTCCTACCCTAAATGACCGATAGCCCCTCCCTAAATCACTGACAACCCCACCCTAAAGGACTGACAGTCCTGCCCAAAATAACTGATTGCCCCGCCCTCAATGACAGACAGTCCTACCCTAAATGACCGATAGCCCCTCCCTAAATCACTGACAACCCCACCCTAAAGGACTGACAGTCCTGCCCAAAATAACTGATTGCCCCGCCCTCAATGACAGACAGTCCTGCCCTAAATGACCGATAGCCCCTCCCTAAATCACTGACAACCCCACCCTAAAGGACTGACAGTCCTGCCCAAAATAACTGATTGCCCTGCCCTCAATGACAGACAGTCCTACCCTAAATGACCGATAGCCCCTCCCTAAATCACTGACTACCCCACCCTAAAGGACTGACAGTCCTGCCCAAAATAACTGATTGCTCCACCCTAAAGGACTGACAGTCCTGCCCAAAATAACTGATTGCCCCGCCCTCAATGACAGACAGTCCTGCCCTAAATGACCAATAGCCCCTCCCTAAATCACTGACAACCCCACCCTAAAGGACTGACAGTCCTGCCCAAAATAACTGATTGCCCCGCCCTCAATGACAGACAGTCCTACCCTAAATGACCGATAGCCCCTCCCTAAATCACTGACAACCCCACCCTAAAGGACTGACAGTCCTGCCCAAAATAACTGATTGCTCCACCCTAAAGGACTGACAGTCCTGCCCAAAATAACTGATTGCCCTGCCCTCAATGACTGACAGTCCTGCCCAAAATGACTGACAGCCCCGCCCGAAATGACTGATAGCTCCACCCTAAATGACTGATAGCTCCACCCTAAAGGTATTTATTGTGACCAGAGGTGCAGAAAAGTCGTTTGATGGACAGGGTTTGATTTTTGATTAGATATAATGAGCACGAATGAATTCGAACAAAATAATGAAGAGCAACGATACTTACTTAAAAATGAGAAGAGTACATTTTGATGTCATGGCAACTTTAAGTACCAATTCTGACTATTAACTAGGCTCATTACCTGCATTTTAATAAGATATTAGCCGTTTTTTAACTTCTACCTTAATAACCAGTAATAAGCGGCAGATTATGAGTTTATTAAGGTAAAAGTCATAGTTAATGGTTTATTACTAGCGTGACTATAATAAATGTGGCCATGTTTATGTCAATTATAGGGTTGTAGTGTAATTTCTGCAATAATGACATTAGTCATATTTCCATAGTAGCATGTGAGCACAAATGAGTTGTGAGTGAAGGGTGTAAGACAAAATTCATAAAGAGAAATAATGCATTCTTTATAGATGTATATATAGACTCAGAAACAGACTGATATGCAGAGAATATATAGACTCAGAGTATACAATCTCTCTCTCTCTCTCTGTAAGTCGGTCACATCCTGATGCCAGTTGCTGATTTCTAAACATGCTCCGATCCGTTTCCATGGACACCGCGGAGGAGAAGCAGCACCAGAGGAAGATTATCAGCAAGACTGACTGAAGAAAAGCTCATTGTTCAACAGCGTTTCCCAGCTTCCTCTGCAGTTAACAGAGGATATCGATGAGAGTCAGACCGTTCACACGTCATTTATTCCCACATAACTGCTTCTCTCCGTCCAGCTTTAATCCTTCAGGAAACCACCAGGAACATAGCTGTCATTCAGAAGCTGACTCCATAAACCAAGCTTTAACACAACATTAAGAGAGTCAAAGAGACAGTGAGGACTGCAAAGACACAATTTGAAGTCAATATACTGCACAAAACAGCTAATTGTTGATTTGAAATGGATGCAGATACAGTGCATCCGGAAAGTATTCGCAGCGCTTCACTTTTTCCACGTTTTATGTTACATCCTTATTTCAAAATGGATTAAATTCATTTATTTCCTCAACATTCTACACACAATTCCCAATAATGACAATGTGGAAAAAGAGTTTTATAAATTGTTGCAAATTTATTAAAAATAAAAAAAGCTTAAAAAAATCACATGTACAGGGTGGGCCATTTATATGGATTCACTTAATAAAATGGGAATGGTTGGTGATATTAGCGTCCTGTTTGTGGCACATTAGCATATGTGAGGGGGCAAACTTTTCAAGATGGGTGCTGATCATGGTAGCCATTTTGAAGTCGGCCATCTTGGATCCAACTTTTGTTTTTTTTCAATAGGAAGAGGGTCATGTGACACGTCAAACTTATTGGGAATTTTACAAGAAAATCAATGGTGTGCTTGGTTTTAACGTAACTTTATTATTTCATTAGTCATTTACAAGGTTTTGATCACTTTTACAATGTGTTTAATGTGCTGCCCATTGTGTTGGATTGTCAATGCAACTCTCTTCTCCCACTCTTCACACACTGATAGCAACACCGCAGGAGAAATGCCAGCACAGGCTTCCAGTATCCGCAGTTTCAGGTGTTGCACATCTTGTATCTTCACACCTTAGACCATTGCCTTCAGATGACCCCAAATATAAAAGTCTAAGGGGGTCAGATCGGGAGACCTTGGGGGCCATTCAACTGGTCCACGATGACCAAACAACTTTTCAGGAGACATCTAGGAATGCTCGGACCTGACACCTATAATGTGGTGGTGCACCATCTTGCTTGAAAAACTCAGGGAACGTGCCGGCTTCAGTGCATAAAGAGGGAAACACATCATCATGTAGCATAGAAAAAATATCCAGTGGCCTTGAGATTTTCACTGATGAAGAACGGCCCCTCTAACTTTGTTGTCTATTGTGTGAAGATACAAGATGTGCAGCACCTGAAACTTTGGATACTGGAAGTTTGTGCTGGCATTTTGCTGTGGTGTTCCTATTAGTCTGTCAAGAGTGGGAGAAGAGGGTTGCATTGACAAACCAACACAATGGGCAGCACATTGAACACATTCTATAAGTGGTCAGAAACTTGTAAATAACTCATGAAAGAATAAAGTTACTTTAAATACAAGCACACCATTGTTTTTCTGGTGAAATTTCTAATAAGTTTGACGTGTCACATGACCCTCTTCCTATTGAAAAATCAAAAGTTGGATTCAAGATGGCTGACTTCAAAATGGCCACCATGGCCACCTCCCATCTTGAAAAGTTTGTCCCCTCACATATACTAATGTGCCACAAACAGGACACTAATATCACCAACTATTCCCATTTTATTAAGGTGTCTCCATATAAATGGCCCACCCTGTACATCAGTATTCACAGTCTTTGGCGTGAATCGCTTCTTACCCTGCTATTTATTTGTTTATATTATTTTTTGGTTTCCCTTTTTGTCTTACCCGATTTCTGGAACCACTCTGTGCTAAATTTGAACCCTGTCATCGTGGTCAACTCTTCTCTGTGTCTTAAGTCCACCAGCGTACATGGAAAACTAACTAGACAATTTGGTAACAGCGGGAAAGTCGTTCATATCAAGGTAAGCACGAAAAGGAACGGCGTCATACTGCCCAGTAGAGTTCGTTTAAAAGATGAAATGCAGCCATATGTACTTCAGGCTACATAATTCGCGATCTCCAGAAACGTATATAGGGGTACGTTTTCAGAATGAGCCTGTGTTGTCTAAAGCGCACTGCACAGTTTCCTTTAGGATATGTCTGAATCCACTTTTGCTATTTTAAGGATGGGAAAAACTGTCGGTGCACCAAGAGCATGGTCTGAAATGGTTTTTAATGAGTTATGGATGTGCTTTTGGCGTAATTAAACCAATCAGAGTCTCATCTCCCAATGCCTTTAAGAGTTGTGGTTGATGGTGGATTCGCTATTTACATGGTGACCTTTGTCTGATGTGCTTATGCGTGAAGTTAAAGACCTTCAATAGAACCAACCAGATTCACCAAACCCCCCTGAGGTGAAGGAGGAGGTAGAGGTTTTTATATTCATTTATATATTTTACATCTAAGTTTTAATATTTAAATACATTTCTGTGCTGCTGCACATCCCTGTGTGTGTAATAAGCAACGTGGGTTATTTTGAAGCCACTTTTCACTAATGTGCCATTGACTTTAGAGCAGTTTCAGATGGTCAATGGCACCGTCTATTTCCATTTTCTCAAAATGGTAACATGTCAATGTACCTTAACACATCTGCTTTTCAAACCAGCACACCCATGGGTGCACAAATGAGTGCAATGTGAAAATAGTAAGTGTTTATCAGGGCCCTCAGAGTTTCCATAAGAATGCATTGTGATGGAATGATCATATATGATGGCAAAATAATGTTGCTGCTATTCATCTGCGGCAGTCTTTCTATCGGGAGTGTTTAACTCCTCTCTTCCGGGTGAAAGATGTCCATACTCACTGATTGGAGGCTGCAGAGGATGTCCGGTTTTGGCGCACCAGCCAGCTGGATGAACGTCTGGACTGTCTGCATCGATCCAGTAATCATATTCATCTGTCCAGCCATCAAAATGGATCTGAAAGAGAGAATTACAGTTTGTTCAGCAGCATGATAGATTTACAACACATATATCACATAATCAAACCAAACACTTAAGACAAACATTAAACAACATAAATAGTGTTAAAAACAGCAACTACTTCTTCCCATTAAAAATCAGCAAATCAAGCCCACAAAGAACACATGAACATTTCAATCTGTTCAGTGTTTCCTCTAGGATTTTTTAAAGCTGTGGCGGCAGACTCTATTGGCCATTTTACACATATTTACCACTACATGTGGCGTTATTTCATTGACAAATGTCATGGGCACAGTATTAAGTCGAGATCGCATTCATGTAATAGCCTACGAGCATGTCAATCTCTGCTTGAGCGCCGATTTCCTGTTCGTGCACAAAACTTCTTGCGCGCCCTCAAAAATACGCTGCTCATGTGCAGATTTTCTTGTGCGCCCTCAAATAAACGCGGCTGAAGTGTGATTTAGTGCATTTATGTACCGAGTATGTCTCCAGCATTGATTAGATTTGCTAGGAATATTTATGAATGTCTCCGATAGACTTGCGGAGCAGACCGCGGCATTAATGCGTCCTGAAGTAAAGTGAAGCGGCTGTAAACTTCAGAAAGATAAAGTCATTATATGCAGAGCCACAGACCTTTATCTATAAATAAAGTATAATTATGGAAACTGTGTTCATCATAACTGAAAGCTACGCCGTGTTTGCTGGCCTCACGCATCACGCACCTGTCAGTCATTCAGTCAGCATGTCACCTTAAAGCGTTAAACAGAACGCACAGCACTACTACGCTCACAGAAAAGTTTGCGCTGTTATTATTCACTCTAAATGACTAATTGTAAATGTAATACGTTTTCCGTGCGATTTTAACCCGATATTTAAAACACGACCGAATATTTTGAATAAGAAGCTGTAATGTAGTCGTGGCGGGATGAATTTTGGTGTGGCGCCCGGCCACGAAAGAATGAATGTAGGGGAAACCATGCTGTTGGTCCTTGCCAAAGGGACTCTATGCCGAGATCCTGAGGGAAGGTTTTGAAATGAATCAAAAAGAGGATGGGATATATCAGATCCTGATGGGCTTTCATAGGAATACTGCAGGTGTTGAAAACCGTAGCCAGTGAGTTCTTCTGTTTTACTTTAAAAGAAGCAAACCAACAAATCAATGAAAAGGTGAAAATGGATTCTATATAGGCCTTAAAAATGTCACCATTATGCTGCGTTCACACCAGACGCGGAACGAGTGATTTACATGTTAAGTCAATGCAAACGTGTGAATAGACATCCTGCGGCGCGATACGTGCAAATGGTGCAGCGCGAATGACGAGAATTGCGCGAATGGCGCGGTGCACATGGTTTGATATGCGCGAATGGCGTGTCGCGAATTCAGCGTTTTGCGCGTTTAACGCGCAAATCACTCGAGTTTGAAAATCTGAACTTCACCGGACATTCACGGGGCGTTAACCAATCAGAAGCTTGCTCTTGTGGGGGCGTGATTGTGACGTATCGCCTGTTGTCGGTGTCCCAGGGGAAATCCCCCAGCAGACACCGACAAGAAGTTCATCAAACTGGGCTGGGCTCAGTCAGAAGCACCGCTGAAAACCTCCATCAGCCAGGTTCAGTTTCTGGAGGAGTCTATGAGCTTAAAGAGCTGGATGCATCTCTGAAAGGATGTAGTGGACTCAGACACAGCCCTAAACATATCAACGCTGTTTATCATCCTTCATAAAGTACATAAACACTGTTATTTTCTTTATAAAATCCATGTTAGCCCTTTAGCTATGAAGCTAGAGTCACGGGGCAGACAGAAGCCCTGCCCATCATGCGAATGAAGCGGTTGTTCTTAAGTGAATTTGACGCGCGAATGAAGCGGGGTTTGACGCACGAATAAAACGAGTAACCTCAAATATTCACGCGGCTATTTACGAGCGAATAGTGCGATTTATTCGCGCGTTCCGCGTCTGGTGTGAACACAGCATAAGAGTCCTAACAATCTTAAACCTTGCTAATTTTCGCAGACAATAAAGTCTTTGTTGGCCTGTCCTTCGTAGTCTTTCAGTATTTTCATTCAAATGTAATTTATTATCGACGATAGTACCTAGGAACTTTTAACTTTCAACTAATTCGATCAGGTGGTTATCAACCAAAGTACCTAGAACTATCTCATGCTTACGCCGCAGGTCAATGCACAACCCCTTTGTTTACCCTAGCTGCATTCCAAATGGCTCACTATACACTATGCACTGTGTACTTATGCACTTACACACTCTACAGCACAGTATATGTATGTAGTGTCGTCCTAAATTAAAGTGTAAATTCAAACCGTTTCCCAGATGACATTTGACGGTGTCCATATTAGTGAAATAAATAAACAAATAATCCCTGCTGTGAGTATAGCCACATTCACCACCGGGAGGCGCTATAATCACTCTCGTAGGAGAATACTGCTTTCACAATCCAAATAAAATAATCCAGCATCCTTGCCCGAAAGCTCCGCACCTTCCGCTATGCGAGCAAAGCAGCAGCCGTTGAGTGCGTGAAGTGTCCAATAATCCACACTTCATTTTACCGTCTGAATGAGTGCATCATTCAGGTAATTAAAGTGCGCTTATTATTTTTTAGAGTTTTCAGTGTGAACGCGCTACTTACACTATTTATACAACAAAACGGCGCAGAAGAGTGCATAAGAATGCGATTTGGGACGCACCTCATGTGTCCAGACGTAGACCAGCTTCTTAACACCAATTTGTTAAAATACAAGTCTCGATACCAAATGTTGCTATTTAACTGAGTCAAAGCAAAAACGTAAAAAAAAAACATGTTTGTAGTACAGTGGCAGGATGCTAGTTTGGTCTCAATGTTGAACTAGCCTGAGCTATCAACATTATTTTAAGGAACTGTTCCTAACGGGTCAAGGTGTCTTTCTCTGGTGTCACTGCATGAAAGTGATGTTAAATCCCAGCGCAGCAGGTTCTGTGGTGGTAAATAAACCTCATACTCTTATATAAGCTACAAAATCACCAGAGGCACTTCAGATGAAAGCAGAAACAGCTTTGGCTAGTAGCTTTTCAAGCTCCCATGAGAAGATTATCATCATATTGCAATGCACTTCTCTAGAGACATTAATGTTTGAACTGGAATCTTAGAGAAACGTTGGCGGCATTCAGATGGCTGGCAGGCCAATATGGTCATATTGTGTTTGACGCTCAGAAATGTTGCTGCTATCAGAACAATGAGAAGAAAAGAGCAGCGATAGTGCTTAAATGGCGGCTTGTCTCCAGGACACTGGGAGTTTTGGGAAAATCAGCCGGACAGCAGCAGGAACCGGGATGGCTGAAGAGGTTGTTAGTGTTTTCGCAGAACAGCCAACAGTCACTAACCCAAGCTCATCGGAAACATGTGCCTAGGGCAACATTTTAGGGAACCATGACATCCGTGGATGGGGTGACGTCTGCTTGCAGCTTTATATCTTTACATATTCACTGGTGGGCAACATGTACATGTACACTACCTGACAAAAGTCTTGTCGCCTATCCAAGGACTGCATCCATACATCTCTGCACTGACTTAAATCCCTGATTAATAAAGTCATCTGGAATGGAAAAGAAAGCGTTCCTGCAGGACTCCCAGAGTTCATCAAGATCCTTCGGATTCATCTTCATCCTTCATCTTCATCTTACCCCAGACATGCTCAGTAATGTTCATGTCTGGTGACTGGGCTGGCCAATCCTGGAGCAATAAGACCTTCTCTGCCTTCAGGAGCTTTGATGTGGAGGCTGAAGTATGAGGAGCGCTATCCTGCTGGAGAATTGCCCCTCTCCTGTGGTTTGTAATGTAATGGGCAGCACAAATGTCTTGATCCCTCAGGCTGTTGATGTTGATCCACTCTGCAGATCTCTCGCACGCCCCCCAACTAAATGTAACCCCAAACCATGATTTTTCCTTCACCAAACTTGACTGATTTCTGTGAGAATATTGGGTCCATGCTGGTTCCAGTAGGTCTTCTGGAGTATTTGTGATGATTGGGATGCATTTCAACAGATGACCCATGGGAAAAATCCACCTTCTGACACTTTTCCAAATGATCAACTTGAAGTAAGGTTATTATTTGTTGCTCTTACAACTGAGGTTCACGACAAGACTTTTGTCAGGCAGTGTATGACGATCTTGTACGTTATTAGTGTCATGAAATCATTAAAATCATGACATGACACTACAACCTCAGATTTAATTTTCACAGTATCATGGATTACTGCTCTTAAATATGTTCTTTTTAAAGTGTAAAAACTACTTTTTTCCCCATTGAACACAATATATTTTAATATGAATACCCATATTTAGTGTTTCCCAGTGTTGGGTTGTGGCTGGAAGGGCATCCGCTGTGTAAAACATGTGCTGGATAAGTTGGCGGCTTATTCCTTAAAACACTAAGGCTGAAATTAGGATACATTGCCTTGAGAATAACTTTAATATTAGTATACAAGTGTTAAAGTAGTTTTTTTTCCTAGAATTGAAACCAAATCAAAATAAAACCAGTGACCACAGAACTATTATATGAACTGACAATATTGTGAACCATCCCACATCCCACAGTATAAACTATGAAAATATCCTATTAAATAAACCAGACACCCGGCAAATGAGTCTGAGCCGGACACGGCAAAAGTCGAAACCTCTCCTCTGTGTCCTGTGGGAGAGTGGAGGGCGTTTGTAGAGTACCATCAAAGACTTGAAAAGGAAAGGTCTTTCTCCTCAAAAGTCAATTACATCTGCTTCAGGGAATATTGATGGGGGATTGGAGAAAGCAGTGGGAAACCAACAAATCCATCCAGAGCACAGTGAATGTCAGCGAGCAGAGGTGACGACTGAAGGTGGAGGAGGCCGTGAACCACTCACTGAAAACAGAGCTTTTCTTACACTGAGTTTTTGTCTTGTTTTTAGGCTTAATATCAAAAACATTATCTAAAATAAAAAAGCATTTTCCGGACAAGCAAAAACTTATTAATAATAGGTCAAAATTGAGTCAGTTTTTCCTTGAAACAAGTTAAATCTTTCCTTAAAACAAGGTAAAATAATCTTGTTTTTCAACTCAATCTCATTCTGAAAATGCAGCCCTATATACATTTCTGGAGAGCACCAAATATGTCACAGGAGTTAAATTTGATTGCAGTTTTTGTTTTCGTGAAGGTGTTGCGGTGCCGCAATAGTTAGTGATGTCGCCTCACAGCAGGAAGGTCTCTGGTTCGAGCCTCAGTTGGCGTTTCTGTGTGGAGTTTGCATGTTCTCCCCGCATTCGCGTGGGTTTCCTCCGGGTGCTACCCCAAAAGTCCAAAGACATGCGGTATAGGTGAATTGGGTAGGCTAAATTGTCCATAGTGTATGAATGTGTAAAGATGTTTCCCAGAAATGGGCTGCAGCTGGAAGGGTATCCGCTGCGTAAAACATGTGCTGGATAAGTTAGCAGTTCATTCAGCACCATCTGCTGTTAAAATTAGTCTAGAGCATTGTCTGCTGTTAAAAACTAGCCTAGAGCGCCATCTGGTGTTAAACACTAGTCTAGAGCGCCGTCTGCTGTTAAAATTAGTCTAGAGCATCGTCTGCTGTTAAAAACTAGCCTAGAGCGCCATTTGCTGTTAAACACTAGTCTAGAGCGCCGTCTGCTGTTAAAATTAGTCTAGAGCGCCATCTGCTGTTAAACACTAGTCTAGAGCGCCGTCTGCTGTTAAAATTAGTCTAGAGCATCGTCTGCTGTTAAAAACTAGCCTAGAGCGCCATATGCTGTTAAACACTAGTCTAAAGCGCCATATGCTGTTAAAATTAGGCTAGAGAATCGTCTGCTGTTAAAAACTAGCCTAGAGCGCCATCTGCTGTTAAACACTAGTCTAGAGCGCCGTCTGCTGTTAAAATTAGTCTAGAGCATCGTCTGCTGTTAAAAACTAGCCAAGAGCGCCATCTGCTGGTAAACGCTAGTCTAGAGTGCTGTCTGCTGTTAAAAAGTAGCCTAGAGCGGCATCTGCTGTTAAACACTAGTCTAGAGCGCCGTCTGCAGTTAAACACTAGCTTAGAGCACATTTGCTGTTAAAAACTAGCCTAGAGTGCCATCTGCTGTTAAACTCTAGCCTAGAGCGCCATCTGCTGTTAAACTCTAGCCCAGAGCACATTTGCTGTTAAAAACTTGCCTAGAGCGCCATCTGCTGTTAAACACTAGCCTAGAGCACCATCTGCTGTTAAAACTAGTCTAGAGCACTGTCTGCTGTTAAACACTAGCCTAGAGCGCCATCTGCTGTTAAACTCTAGCCCAGAGCACATTTGCTGTTAAAAACTTGCCTAGAGCGCCATCTGCTGTTAAACACTAGCCTAGAGCACCATCTGCTGTTAAAACTAGTCTAGAGCACTGTCTGCTGTTAAACACTAGCCTAGAGCGGCATCTGCTGTTAAAAGCTAGCCTAAAGCATCGTCTGCTGTTAAAACTAGTCTAGAGCGCTGTTTGGTGTTAAACATGGCCTAGAGTGCCGTCTGCTGTTAAACAATAGCCTACAGCATCATCTGCTGTTAAACACTAGCCTAAAGTGCCAACTGGTTTTAGAAACTAGCCTAGAGCGCCGTCTGAGGTTAAAAAACTAGCCTAGAGCGCCGTCTGCTGTTCACTGACTGCCGCTAGAATCAGCATGATTAAAATCATCCTTTATACATATTAGAGATGTTCCCTGTAAGGTCAAAGTTGTCTTACCAATAAAAAGGAAATGTAAGCGGGCACTGAGCTGACCAGTCGACCAACAAAAAAGTCAAGTGCCCATAATGTAGTTTCTCACCCAGAGTCTATGATCGTCTGTATCAGCTACTGTGGCGACGCGGATCAGAACAGGGTTCCTCTTGTCGACCACCTCTAGCTTCATGTTCACCTGAAAACCATGAGGAGGTTTCTGCAGAGAGAAAGAAAGTAAGAAACATGTTCATGCCTCCCCTTCACCATGTCACCAACGGAAATGTGGTTTTGCTGATTTCTAAAAGGCCTCAGCCGTCAGTCCATCATCACAGAGCTTCAGCATTATTATTACTCTATTATTATTCCCTCCAGAACTGTCTTGAGCATCAGTCTGTGCTCCCAAAGAGCGTCTCACACCTCCAAAAGCACCACATTGCGTTCATTGTGTTTTGTATTCATCTTCTGAGGCGCAACTCATTTATTAGAGAAGAAAATACACCACAGTGGCTTCTGCAAACACTCTCAACTACATTTCCCAGACTCATATTTGCTGCAGTTTATCAGCAAGTGATGATTTTCTTCTCTCGTGTTTCTCATTGGATGGAATCACTGTTTTATTCGCAAATCTTTCATGCGATATTAAAGTTTCATGCATACATTTAATTTGCATCTTTGGATGTAAACACAGCTATACGCTTATTTCACGCGGCCGCCATTTTAAAGAACCAAAGCGAGGCTGCGGTGGGAAGAAACCCGGAAGTATAGGACCAGCACTGTAAACATTGCAGTAACATGCCGTGTACTATAAACCTCCAGCTGTTGCCGAGATTTCAAAATGCAGAAATGATGTAACCATCACTTTAATATTATTCAGTAAGTTTATTTTAAACAATTAAAAGCAATTTAGCATCAAACAACATCACAATCTCAGTGATGTGCTTAAGTGTCCTCCTGGGCTTCAGTTCATGGCACCAGTTAAAACACTGTGAGGTTTCCTGCTTCAGTCTATGTAACCCGGTGAGCGATAAAACACTGCAGTCCTCTGCAGCACCTCCTCGTGCTGTCTGTAATAGTGTTGTCCTGGGGTCCGTTCTTCGTACCTCGCTTAAATGATCTAAGATTATTTGGCAGATCCTGGATCTTTTAATCTTGATAACTGATCTCTCGCTAATTTGGTTCTTCAAACAAGTTTGCGAATCAGATTAGAATGTCTGGATAAACTGATCTGAGATCGCTGCGTGTGTTGTGAAGGACAGATCTATCGATCCTCGAAATCATGATCAGCAATGCAACGATTGGCTGACGGCACAGCAGCGTAATGACATCATCTGATTAATATTCAATTATCCATGTGAGCAAAATTACATCAAATTAGCAGTAAACGGCTTGTTAAATATGACACGCGATAACCTTCCACATTTGTTGTGAGCTGCAGGCCTTACACTTTCATGTGTCAAGAGTATTCATCATGTATTTTAATGCATATCAATGTATTTAATTCGACATTTAGAAAAGATTTTCTTTATTATAGTAGTTGTTTTTTTTAATCGGTGTAAAGAATAACGTGTTGTTTACAAAAGCATTTTGATATTGGTAAAGGCGTCTGCAACTTTTGTGACGCATCAAATCACTGGCATATTAACTATCAAAGCATGTTTATGACTGCATAAATGTATTATTGCTTTAAAAAAAGTGACATATTGCATTTCTATTATACACAATTTGTACTAAAGCGATCTAAAAAGTTCATATCAATAAGTTTTCTCTTTGCACCACCAGGTGGCAGTCTATGTACTTTCATTTCGGGGTGCAGATTGCATAAGTTTTATTAATATATTTAACTTTATTTATTTTATTAATAACTATAACTTTATATATATAGTTAAAAATATGTACCATTTTCCCAAGTGTATATAACTACTACTGTAAGAAAATATCAGAATTCAGAACATACTTTCTGTATTATCTTTGCTTGAACTGAGCCGATCTAATCCTGTTTATATGAATTGAACCTGCTCCCGATCAAGTTTAAGCTAGCAGAACTGTTGCTATGACAACAACTCTCGGATCAGCTTTGAAGAACGAAACGATCCTGGATCTTGTCAAATCGTCAATATCCAAATCCAGCTAACTGAATAATCCACGTACGAAGAACGGACCCCAGGTACTGAAGTTTTAAACCCGGCTATTTCCCGCTTACTGCTCTTCACCCAGTGCAAACACAGATACACGGAGACTAAAGCGCGAAGCAGCCTTGCCTTGAAGTTTAGTCGAATCAACAAGCAGATCGCTCCAATCCTCTGTCTGTGTTGTGTCTGTGCTCGGTAAACAGTGGTGAACTGATGATCTCTCGGCCAATCACAATCATTTCTGTTGAACACTTGACCACAATGGCAAATCAGCACTGTTTTAAGAAAGCCATCAACAGTGCCTTTATGTTCGCGGGAAATTTATGTTTTTTTCTTTTATTCAGTATCGTAATAAGTCTAATATAATGAAAGAATCAGTTTATTAACTCGAGTTTGATAAATAGCATCTAAAACGTGTGTTTGGGAAAGAAAACATTAGCTAACTAGTGCCATTTCCCTTAACTTAGCTGAAAATGACCTCTGATATCCCTTATTATATTCACCTCCGGGTCACCCGGAAGGCGGTGAAATGATAAAATTGTGTCACTTTCTCTTCGCTGATAAGCTATATAGCCAGTTACACAACATTCCTATGTAACTCCCAATGATACTTCCCGGTTTCTTCCCACCACAGCCTCGATTTCACTTTTGAAAATGGCGGCCGCGTGAAATCAGTCTACAGACAGGATTTGATTTAACAGTGAATAAAGCCCATAATCAGTACCTGAGGTTGTCACTCTCGCAGTAGTTTATGCGGTTGTTGTGTCGCAACTTCACAGAAATAATAATCGTTTCTAAAATAAAACTTTTGTGCATCACCGTTGCAGACGAATGACAAACACTTCTTGTGGCATGGAAAATATTTCTTCAATCATGTGTCGCGGCATTGTGTGGCTGGAAATGTTTGGCCAAACACACACTCACCACTTTGAAGGCTCGAGCAGGAGCTGGTAATGAGCTGGTCTCGGCCAAGTATTTCTCCCAGGAGAAGTTGTTCGCATCGGGGTATCCTACAGCACAGATCACACACACATTCAGGAGCTGGTGGAGATGAATTTATTAAATATGCACTCTTCATTTCTGTCAATTCAAATAATTATGATGGTATATCTCACTGGTTATTAAGGTCCATTGTTAAGCTGGACATTGACACAAAGTTCACAATTCAATACAGTTCACAAGATTTGATCCATTTTTGATCTCGATTTTCGAAGGTTGCGTCTGAAATCACCCACAACTCAGTGGGTTCTGCATTTGAATGTAAATGCACTACTCGGCTGCTACAAAAGTACATTCTACACTGGATGAATGTCAGTTGTATGAATTGAGCTCGGACGTTCTACATCCAGCATTTTAACATGATCACGTGACCAGTTGCATCACTTCACTCCCATTCATGAATTCTTTCATGGTGCATCATGGAATAGAGTGCACCCGATGCGCCGGAAGCAGTAGGTCATACAGGAACTTCTCAGATACTGTTTTTCCAATTCTATGAATCCAGACATACTACTCGGCTCACATACTGTTTCAGCATACTATATAGTATGGGTATGGGCGAGGCAGTGGCGCAGTAGGTAGTGCTGTCGCCTCACAGCAAGAAGGTCATTGGGTTGCTGGTTCGAACCTCAGCTCAGTTGGCGTTTCTGTGAGGAGTTTGCATGTTCTCCCTGCCTTCGCGTGGGTTTCCCCCACAGTCCAAACACATGCGGTACAGGTCAATTGGGTAGGCTATGTTAGTCTGTAGTGTATGAGTGTGTGTGTGAATGTGTGTGTGGATGTTTCCCAGAGATGGGTTGCGGCTGGAAGGGCATCCGCTGTGTAAAAACTTGCTGGATAAGTTGGTGGTCCATTCCGCTGTGGCGACCCCGGATTAATAAAGGGAAAAACTAATAAGCCGACAAGAAAATGAATGAATGAATGAATGAATATAGTATGGAAGTGTGCGATGTTGGACGCAGCTAACCTCTTAAATACACACTCTTCAGTTCTGTCTGTTCGAATTAATTATGATTCACAAAATTTGATTCAATAATAAGTCATATCAGGTACCGTACATGTATTTTACTCACATACACACACGAAAAATACGGCATACAGTTGAAGTGAGAATTATTAGCCCCCGTGTTTATTTTTTTCCCCAATTTCTGTTCAACGGAGAGCAGATTTTGTCAACACATTTCTAATCATAATAGTTTTAATAACTCATCTCTAATAACTGATTTATTTGATCTTTGCCATGATGACAGCACATAATATTTGACTGGATATTCTTCAAGACACTTCTATACAGCTTAAAGTGACATCTAGGGCTCTATTTTGAAAGTCCATGCACAAAGTCCAAAGCGCAGGGCGCAAAGGCATTAAGGGCGTGTCCGAATCCACTTTTGCTATTTAAAGTATGGGAAAATCCGCTTTGCGCCATGGCGCATGGTCTAACAGGGTTAAGCTTATTTTCTTAATGAGTTATAGGTGTATTTTATGAGAATGAACCATAGTCTCATCTCCCATCCCCTTTAAAGAGTCAGTTGGGTCGCGGCATAAGCGCATTTGGTATTTACATGGCAGACTTTGTAAACTGAACGCTTCAATGGCGAGAAAACAGTTAAACAGAGCATCTGCAGGGGAGAATAAGAGATGAGCCTCCTCATTATTTACTTTCACATTCACTTTAGTGAATAGGGAAAGGTGTTGTACGCAGACATCCATTAGCCTTTACATAATTAATTTTGTTTGTTAAGCGCAAAGATTAGTTTCAAAACTGTTTCTAAATTCAGTTCTAATTTCCAGCAAATGAATAAATGAACAATAACAACGAAGTGTGTTCAAAAACCTGAGTTATGTCCTAATACACATGCTGAGCCCCATATGGTCTAAAACCTGACAGGTGGACAAATCTAAGCTTGTTTTTTTATTAAAAACAAATATAAATATGCATATAATAAATAATACTGCTAATAATAATAACATTATACAAAAGCAAATTGTCATGAATAAACTGAAAAAGCCGCCTGAGATGAAGAAAGCATGAAGGCAGTGATTTTTATATTTATGTAGGCTAGAAAATAATATGTTTTGTAATATTTTAATCCTTTAACTCTTTTTCATATGTAAAGATATTTGCGTATTGCTGTACATCATGTCTGTATTAAGCAATGTTTAAGAGAGGCGCACAACTAACACGCTCTGCGCTGGACTATAGACCTGCTTTGATCTGGTATATTGTGCAGTCTATTATAGTTCCTTAAAATAGCAACACGCCAGCAATGCATCTAAACACACCTCCTTTATTAGACCGGAACGCCTATGGGCGCACGTATGAGCGCAAATGCATTTGCTATTTAAACAGCGTGGTGCAAAATGTCAAAACGACTCTTGCGCCAAGCTGAAACTAGCAAACAACTATTGCGTTGTGCCTTGTGCCACATTGCGCCGGGTGCATGATAGGGCCCTCAAAGTTAAAAGTTAATTAAAGTTAATTAGGCAAACAGTGGTTTGTCTAAGACAAAACAAATATTGATTAAGGGGACTATTAATATTGACCTTAAAATGTTTTTTTAATAAATTTAAAACTGATAAAAATAAAACTAATAAGACTATCGCCAGAAGAAAAAGTATTATAGGAAATACTGTGAAAAATTCCTGAATCTGTTACACATCTTTTGGGAAATATTTGAAAAAGAAATCAAATGAGGGTAGTATTTTTGACTTTAACTGAATATTAGAGAGCCTGAGACTGGTGTGGATGTGTTTACTGACCTGGAGGGGTGCTGAGGGTCCTGCCGTTCTCCTGACACCAGCCAACTGGGTGAATATAAGGACTGGTGGCATCACACCTGCACAAAAGAAGAAACACACACATGTACCTCAATACAACTAGCAAAACAACAATCAATATCTATGTCATGCAGCATAAAGTAAGGCTTTAAGCATTCTTGATACATGTATTATTAAACACACTGAGCTTTTGACTTATAATTGAAAAATAAAAAAAATAAAAAAATAAATCACAGGACAGCAAATCATTTGAGTGTGATTGTGTGCAGGAAATGTCATTATCACACACTTCAGAGCGTCGTCATGGGGAATTTACCAGTAGTCGTAACTTTCCTCCCAGTTGTCAAAGTGCACCAGGAAGCGGCTGTCCACCATGTCCGTAACCGTGGCGACGCAGATGAAAGTAGGATCTTTCCTGCAGACGGCCTCCAGCTTCATGCCAACCCTGAAACCTGATGGAGTCACCGTCTGGAGGACACACACAAACACACACTATATTAAAGTACATGAAATCTAAAAGCAACCATAATGATTCTGTTAGCTCACACTGCTAGTTTAGTGGTGAACAATTCATCTGTGCATGTCAATAAGAAAGAAAACAACAGATTGCTCTTGGAGTCTTTAATGCACTTCCTGTTTGTTGTTAGTTAAATTCTCAGATTAGGTCTGTCTGAGGTGTTGGGCGGGGCTAACATACATAACCACGCCCCTCCAGCGGTCAGTTTAGACAACACACAGAAATGGTGAACAGGAGGAGTCTGTAAGCTGTAATAACTCTCCCCAAACCCTTTTTCCAGTCTTTCTGAATGAAACGCCTACTTTACTACAGCCAATCAGCTTGCAGTAGAAAAAACAAGCCACACCCACTGTTTACTCATTTTTATATACAGTTTCTCCAGAAACTGCGTCACAGCTTCAGGTTTATGTGGACTTTAACTCTACATACAGTTGAAACCAGCAGTTTACACACACTCTAAAAAAAGGAACATAACCATTTTAAAAGATGTCTGATGGTAAATCATACTAAACGTTTACTATTTTAGATCTGTAAGGATTACCTGAATTATTTACATTTGCTAAATGCCAGAATAATAAGATAATTTTTTCTTTCTGAGAATTTTCTATTAATTTCTAGACAGTCTAAAGTTTACACACATTTCCTTGGTATTTTTTTTAGCTTTGCTTTTAAACTGTATAACTTTGGTCAAATGTTTTGTCTCCTTCCACAAGCTTCTCACAATAGTTTGCTGGAATTTTGGCCCATTCCTCCTGACAGAATTGGTGTAACCGAGTCAGATTTGTAGGTTGTCTTGCTCGCACAAGCTTTTTCAACTCTGCCCACACATTTTCTATAGGATTGTGATCAGGGCTTTGTGATGGCCACTCCAAAACATTCACTCTGTAGTTCTTAAAGCACATATGAACTAATTTGGCAGTATGCTGAGGGTCATGGTCTGTTGGGAAGACTCATTTGTGGTCAAGTTTTAATGTCCTGGCTGATGTCTTGAGATGTTGCTTCAGTATTTCTCCATAATGTTCTTTCTTCATGATGCCATCTATGCTGTGAAGTGGACCAGTCCCTCCTGCAGCAAAACAGCCCCACAACATGATGCTGCCGCCCCCATACTTCACAGTTGGGATGGTGTTTCTAGGCTTGTTGATTTCCCCTTTGTCCTCCAAATGTAACACTGCTCATTATGCCCAAACAGTTCAATCTTAGCTCCATCAGAGCACAGGACATGTCTCCAAACATGAGTCTATTCCCAGTGTAATTCAGCAAATTGTAATCCGGCTTTTGTGTTGATTCTGGCTTGTTGATTCTCCATGTTGTCACACAAGGAAGCAGTGTGTTTGAGCTTTTCCTTCAATACTATTCTACAGCTGTGCCTCACATGAACTCAAATGTTGTCAATTAGCAAATCAGAAACGTCCAAAACCCTGACATCATCATCTGAGCTTTTCCAGAGGCAGAATAATCTGATTGCTATAAACTTGACTTTCAACAAGAGTTATAACAATTTCTCAAACAATCTCTCTCTCATTATTCTGCTATTAAGCAGAACAGACACAAATGTGATCATCCTTACTTACCTAAAAGAGAAAAACTCTAGTCACATTAAACATCTGACTTTTTTAAATGGTTATGTGCCTTTTTATCCAGTGTATGTAAACCTTTGCGTACAACTGTATAACTAATGGGAAAAACATCCAAAGATCGGTTCTTGCACAGTGGATAAAGGAAATGGCTGATAATCTCACTCTTGAAAAATGAACATGTGTAATCAGAGAAAAAATAAGTGTGGTCCTTTTTGGTCACTTCATAAAAGGATAAATAAAAACTGGATGTCTTTGGAAAGATGTTTGCAATTTAAAATTCAATGCAATAATGTGTTTTTTATTATTATTATTGTTACCAATTATTTAATTAAGTTATTATACACACACATGCACACACGCACATTAGTCAATTTATTTTTGTATATAATATTGTATTTTAGAAAATATTTGTCGTTCTATAACTTATTTTAAATGGTATTTCTGTTTAATAAATGTTGGGTTTTAAAGGAAACATTCAGTTGCGCTGGCATCTCTGTGCTGTAGCTGTTAAATCACAAAGGGTTTAGCTTAAGGCACGTGTGTGTTTATGTCTTGCTGAAGTGAAATGAAGTTAAATGAATTAAATGAAGAGAAACAGCGCCATCTGCAGACACACACACGCACACACGCACACACACACACACACACACACACACACACACACACACACACACACACACACACACACACACACACACACACACACACACACACACACACACACACACACACACACACACACACTTCTGTGGTTTCCGCACTCACCATGTTCTGGTTGTGAAACAGGGCTTTGGGTGCCGTCTGGATTTTATTGAGCTTGATGTAGGAGGACCAGCTGAACTCTTCATCCTTCATCCCTACACACACATTCATTTACACACAAATTAGTACACTATATATTCACACACATTCATACACACAATCTAATATATACACACACACATTCATATGCACACAAATAATATATATACACACACACACATTCATATGCACACAAATTATTATGCTATATACACACACATTCATATGCACACAAATTAATACACTATATATACACACACACACACACACACACACACATTCATTTACACACTTAATCTAATATATACACAAACAATCATATGCGCACAAATATATACACACACACACATTCATATGCACAAAAATAATATATACACACACATATTCATATGCACACAAATATATACACACACACACATTCATATGCACTCACATTAATATATACACACACACATTCATATGGACACAAATTAATACACTACATATACACACATTCATTTACACACACAATCTAATATATACACAAACACATTCATATGCACACAAATTAATATATACACACACACACACATTCATATGCACACAAATTAATATATACACACACACACACATTCATATACAAACAAATTAATACAGTATATATACACACACATGCACACATTCATACACACACAATCTATTATATACACACACATTTATATGCACACAAATTAATATACAGTACACACACACATTCATACACACACAAATTAATATATACACACACATTCATATACCCACAAATTAATATAGTATATAGACACACAGGCACACATTCACACACACAAACTAATATATACACACACACATTCATATACGCACAAATACATTTATAGACACACATTCATATACACACAAATTGATATATATACACACATTCATATGCACACAAATTAATATACACACAATTGTACATACAAATTATATATATACACACACATTCATATACAGACAAATTAATATATATACATGCATTCTTACACACAAATTGATACACACACACACACACACATATTCATATCCACATATTATTATATACACAAATTCATACACACACACACACACATACACACACACACAGACACACATACACACACACACACACACACACATTCATTTAGATAATTAATTCATGCATGCACACACATTCATGTACACACAAATTCACACACAAACACACACACACACACACACACACATTCATAAACACACACATTGATATTTACATACACACACATAAACACACATCACATATTCACCCGCACACCTTTCGGTGGGTGTAACTTGTGTCCGGTTTTCTCACACCAGCCCACAGGGTGAATGTCGGGAGAGTTGGAGTTTACCCAGAAGTCATAGCAGTCAGAAAAGTGATCAAAGTGGAGTCTGATTCGATGCCCTGACACCTGAACACACACACACGCGTACACACACACACACACACACACACACACACACACACACACACACACACACACACACACAGGAGAAACGAAGAGAGAATTATTAGCCGCCCTTTATATTTTTTAGGATACTAGTATTCAGCTTTAACTGACATTTAAAGGCTTAACTTGATTAACTAGGCAGGTTAGGGTAATTAGGCAAATCATTGTATAACAGTGGATTGTTCTGTAGACAACCAAAAACAAATATTACTTAAGGGCTGATAATATTGACCTTAAAATGGTTTAAAAATTAAAAACTGCTTTTATTCTAGCCGAAATAAAACAAATCAGACTTTCGCCAGGAGAAAAAATATTAGAGGAAATACTGCGAAAAATTCCTGGATCTGTTCAACATCATTTGCGATGGAAGTCAAAGGAAGTCAATGACGGTTTTCAGATTTCTTTAAAACATCGTCTTTTGTGTTCAACAGAGCAAAACAGTTTGCAAAACATGAATAAATAGAACTAATAAATAAATAAATAAATAAATAAGCACAAGATGAAATATAAAAATGAAAACAAAATATACATAATAAATATCAATAAAAGTTTTAAATTAAATACAATTAAAAAATGTAAACACAAAAAAAATATATGTATATATATATATATATATATTTTTTTTTTTATTGAAAATATAAGCATAAAACACCATAATAATATATAAAAACAAAATTGAAATAAAATAAAAATAACAACAAATTAAACTAAATTAGAATATAAACCAAATCAAATAAAATTAAATAAAAACAGAAATGGTCAGTAAAATGAAATAAAATAAAAACAAGTAAAAAAATACAAAAAAATTAAATAAAACAAAGGTGTACTTTCTTAAAAGGCTACAACAAATAAATAACAATAAATAAAAATAATCGATAAATCACAAAAATAAAAAATATACAAAATAACACAAAAATAAAAACCAAAATAGAATTGCACTTTCTTAAAAGGCTACAACAGTGATTCTGTAAATTTTTTTTTAACAAATTAAATAAATAAAAAAATGTAACTAAAATATGTAATAAACTTATACACAGACACACACACACACACACATATATATATATATATATTCAATCATTCATTTTCGTTTTGGCTTAGTCCCTTTATTAATCTGGTGTTGCCACAACAGAATGAACTGCCAACTTATCCAGCATATGTTTTACGCAATGGATGCCCTTCCGGCCGCAACCCTTTAATGGGAAACACCCATACACTCTTGCATTCACACTCATACACTACAGACAATTTAGTTTATTTAATTACTCTATAGCACATATGTTTGGACTTGTGGAGGAAACCGGAACACCCGGAAGGAAACCCACACCAACACGGGGAAAACAGGCAAACTGTGACACCATATATATATACACATACATAAAACAAAATGAAATACAAAATAAAAGAAAAATATAACAAACAAAACAAAAAATAAAAAACTAATAAAAATGAAAAGTGGACTTTCTTAAGAGGCTACAGCAGTGATTGTGTGAGGTGTATTTTACTGTTTTTACCTCAGCGATGGTCAGGACGCAGTACATGGACGGGTGTTCGGGGTCGATGCCCTCCAGCCTCATACCCACCCTGAAGCCATTCTTACACTGCGGAAAACACTGATACTGCACACACACATACAAACATACACACACACACACACACACAGCAGCCAATCATACACATACAAATAGAGATGCATAACTGATCATTCAGCCTGACCTCATTAGGAGACCTAATTATTGTACGTTTTGTCAGTTTAGTGGCTAATTCGCACAGCGTGGCATCAAACCCCGCCCCTAAACCCAACCATCATTTGTGGATAAGCAAATCGTACAATATTATATGTATGAGATTGTACAAATTCATACAAATTAGCCACTGAATCAGGAAGTTAGGTATTGCCATGAGACAGCGTTGGATCCTTCTTGTACTGCAGAGTGTACGAGGGCGACGAGACAGTAAATGTGACGTCGTTTTCTGTATTTCTGAAAGTTTTGATAACACCGTCACTGAGTTTTTTTTTTATTATTTAGGCAAATAAGAGTAAAAGGTAAAAACTAGGGATGCCACGGTTCTCAATATAATATTAAACCGTACGGTACGACCTCCACGGTTCAATAAGCGCTTGTGAATTGCGGTTTTCTCGGTTTTGCATTTAAATAATTTATGAGCGTTTCATATCTCCCCGAATTGACTGTGTGTGCCTGTAAGTGCATGAGCTGAGATGAGGAAATTCCTCCCCGCGAGTAAATATCCAATCACTATGCTCTAAAGTTAGAGAGCGCTTGACCATCATTCCACACTTTAACATGGCGAGCGGCGGTGAAGTCAGGCAACAGTACAAGGAAGCGCCGGCGAAGTGAGGCAACAGTACGAGAAAGCGCCGGCGTCTTTCAAATCTGCAGTGTGAGGACATTTCTGTTTTTCCGATAAGTTTAATGCCAGTAAAAGAAAAAACAATGAACAAAAAATAACTGTGTGCAAGCATTGATTTACACGTATAACCACGACTGCACATCTGCAGCGCATCACCCAGCAATATCACTGTCTGAAGCAGGAGAGCAGAGAAGGTAATAAAGTCCTCCAAACAGCAACAATCCCTCGCTGAATCCTTCAAGCAAACAAACCCAACTGGTTCAGAGAGACACATAAAATAGCAAAGGCAGTGCGGGTGTTCACTGCTGAAGATTTACAGCAGTTTTGGGTGATTGGAGATGTGGGCTCTTGTCATCTTATAAAAGCACTCGATCCGCGTTACAGACTACAGTCTCACATTTTTCCAGCACCGAGATAATTAAGATGCTTTATTTATGTTTATTTAAGAACAAATATGTATATTTGAAATGGCCAATTTATCTTTATTAGCTTCACATGTGTGTTTATTTCCAAAGTGTAAATAAAGTTTGTTCATGGGCTACCAGCAGCTGTGAGATTTCAGTGTTCATTTTTTTATTCAATACTCTAGGAACTGCTGTACTTTTCTTGGCTTTTAAGTAAAACAAAATAAGCATTGCAATAAATCATTTTTATTGTTTTCTCCTTAACCTCTGACTGTTCCTATTGCCTATAGAATAACATAAAACACACGTCAAGCCATGAGAACCGAACTGAAAACCGTGGTAAAACACTGAGGTATGTATTGAGCGGTGGGCTAACTGTATTGTTGCATCCCTAGTAAAATGCATTTGTTGTAGGCTCCTTTTCACTGCGCTCTAAGAAAAACTGCTGCGACAAACTGGGAAATGTGTAAAGAGTTTCTTAAAATTTAACAAGATTTTTCACTTTATGTAGACAAAGTGGTGTTTACGAGACTAACTCATATTGTGCGCCAGAGAATCCTTTTAAAAACTTGTCACTTTGTGTAGACGTAGAAGTGTTTAGTAGGCGAACACTAATGCTGAGTTCAGACTGCATGAGTCGTGTCACAGATGTTTTCACACTGCATGACTATCTGGGTTACCGTTTGGTTACTGCTTTGTTTACACTGTAAGATGAACCGGCAACAGGGGGTTTCACACTGTATGACTTTAAAATAGGATGAATCGACAAATTCGGTTGGTGGTTCGAGCCTCGGCTCAGTTGCCGTTTCTGTGTGGAGTTTGCACGTTCTCCCTGCGTTCGTGTGGGTTTCCTCCGGGTGCTCCGGTTTCCCCCACAGTCCAAAGACATGTGGTACAGGTGAATTGAGTGGGCTAAATTGTCTGTAGTGTATGAGTGTGTGTGTGAATGGATGTTTCCCAGAGATGGGTTGCGGCTGGAAGGGCATCCACTGCATAAAAACTTGCTGGATAAGTTGGTGGTTCATTCCACTGTGGCGACCCCGGATTAATAAAGGGACTAAGCCGACAAGAAATGAAGACTCGCCAAATTCACACAGCATGATTTGAATTGCCGACAATTCAATTTTTCTACTGCTAAGATGACATTTGTCATTATCAGATTCCCTCTTTCATTAAATTGAACAATATATAGGCTAGAGTAGTTACACTGACACTGTAAAACATTTATTCTCATGTACAACACTCTGTGTTCGCTATGACAGAAAAAGCTTTAATATTAAATGCTTGTCGTAATCATAACTCTATAATGCGATATGAAATTTTTAAATGATGTGGTTCATACTTCACGCGCGGCTCCCAAACGATCGCTCTGTGCAACAAACTGAATGTTATTCGCGACTGTATTACCTGATATTCACAGCCTATGAAGGTTCTGTTTAGAGATGCGCGGATGGGCTACTATTTCATCCGCAACCGCATCATAAAACTCATTATCCGTCCGCCATCCATCCGCACTAACATTTTTTACCTATTTTTAAAACCGCACCCGCCCGCCATCTGCTGACTGAGCTCTTTATTTGAATGGCTTATTCCTTTTTATTATTAAATGAATGTTTCTTTATTGATTATTAGAAAATAGAGAATGACTTTAATGACATGCAGTTAATCCAAACGTGCAAGTCAAATCCAGCATTAATTGACGCTTTGAAGTGACGCTAAACAATACGAGGACGTGTCGTTTCACTTGATTCGATTCCTTGGTCCTTGAGGTTTTTTTTTGCGTCCTTCCCTCGCATCCTATAGGGGTGGAAAGACGAGGAAAGAAAGCAAGGAAAGGAAACGAGGATACACAAATAAGAAATGAGAAGCACCCTATAAAGCTCTCAGAATATCAGCAGTGAACTCCGTCTCCAATCGGTGCACAGGGACAAAAATAAATAAATGAAACGCACTGTACTGTACAATTTTTTTTTATTATAGTAACCTAATAGAAAACGCATTTTGACACATCATTTCAACATTCAGACGAGAACGCCTGGCCTCTAATGCGCCCTGCTGCACTGAAGGAGCGCTCGCTCGCGGCACTTGTTGCTGGAATGCATAGAATTCTCTTGGCAAGGTGCTGTAGACGTGGGAATGACTGCCTTGTTTCTCCCAAAAAGAAAGTAGATTTTCCTCTGCTGATCCGTCTATTCTTAATTTTGTAGAGGAAGACTTCTGTACTTCATCCAGAATTAGTGTATCCGATTCCTCCTCTCATTCTGTGAAGTCAGTCCTAGGCTTTTTCGTTGGTGCGCCAGCTATGTGTACAAAAACAGTACAACCGCCCGCCACCCGCCCGAATTTAATTAAAATATTATTTTTCGTCACGTCATCCGCCCGATCCGCGGTTTATCCGCGGAATAACCGCCATCCGCGCATCTCTAGTTCTGTTCACTAAAGTAGACTTCATTCACATGCGCCCGCTCTCTCTATGGTACCAGCTCACAGTCAGCTCACATCTAGTGTGATTTCACGGCCGTGAATACGTCATTCCACGAAGAAAGAAATGGCATTTTCGAGTGATTTATACCTGATAAACAGTATGTGACTCTTTTATTAACATTTGGAGGAGTCCATATTGCTAAACAAAGTATATAAAACATTGTGAAGACTTGTGCGGCCGCCTTTTCTTCTCTCCTGAACTTAAACATATGATTGGCAGAATTGTAGAAATGCTGGATTAAGATCGTTTATATGGGTGGAATCGAGATCGCAGTTTTTTCTGATTAATCGTGCAGCTCTAGTGCGCGCGTGTGTGTGTGTGTGTGTGCTGACCTCTTTGAAGAGTTTGCTGGGTGCAGCGATGGCTCTCTCCTGCTCCAGGTACGAGGCCCAGCACCAGGCCTTCTTCTTGCCTCCATACGGCACCGCTGCATCATGGGAAATATCAGAGTCAGACTCACCTAGAAGCATCTGTTTGTGTGTGTGTGTGTGTGTGTGCGTATGCACATATGTGTGTGATTGTCTGTGTGTCTGAATGCATGTTTAGGTGTATGTGTGTGTATGTGTGTCTATGCATGCATGTGTGAGTGTTTCTGTGTTTATGTTTGTGTCTATTTACATATGTGTGTGACTGAGTTTCTGTGTGTGTGTGTGTGTGTGTGTGTGTGTGTGTGTGTGTGTGTGTTTGTATGTGTGTGCGCGTCTTTTCTCTGTGAATGTGTACGTATGCATCTGTGTGTATGGGTTTGTGTGCATTTACATGTGCATGTGCGTGTGTGTGTGTGTGCACATAGGTGTGTGATAGTCTGTGTGTCCGTATGCATGTTTAAGTATGTGTGTGCTTCTGTTTGTGTATTTGTGTCTGTGTACATAAGTAAGCATTTGTGTGGGGGATGTTTGTGTGTGTGTATGTGTGTCAATGTAGGCATGTGTGAGTGTTTCTGTGTGTATGTTTGTGTCTATTTACTTATGTGTGTGACTGAGTTTCTGTGTGTGTGTCGGTTTGTGTGCAATTACGTGTGTGTGTGTGTGTGTGATTCTGTGTGTCTGTTTGTGTACGCATGTATGTGTGTGCATGTGTCTATGCATGTGTGTGCGTGTGTTTCACTGTATCGGAGCAGTGCTGCGTCTCCTCTGCGTTTCTTGCGTCCTCGTGTCGCTCCTCTGGCTGGTCGCCTGCTTTCTTTCTCTTCCTGTTACACACACACACACACACACACACACACACACACACACACACACACACACACACACACACACACACACACACACATATCTGATGTGAAACCTGAAAGCCAGCAGATCAGAAACACACACTTGACTCTACAGTATTTTCTGTGTTTTTTCTTTCGACATAAAAGTGTACAATCACTTGTGATCTTATTTCAGATTAGTTGAAGGATAAGCTCATTATATATCGTATAATTAGCTCATTATTTCTGAAAACAAAACAAATCTTTTTACTTGTCTAATCTGTAATAAAGCTGTGAAAAAGGACAGCATTGAAAACATCTGCTTTACAATGACGTCCACCAAGTTAGCTGGATTCAGGGTTGCCAGATTGGAAATGTCAAAGTATCGTATCAGACCCTCAAAATTATCGTATTTGGAGGAAAATTATCGTACACGAGTCAAACTGAGAGTATACAGCTATTATCTAGACACATAGCGTTTTGACACAACGTGCAAATTACCACAATACGTTAAAAAAAAACTAGGTACTTAATGGGAAGGTTCAAACTCCACCTCTGAGTTGCTGTAATTGAATGTGGCATGTTGCCAGATGTTGAGGGATTTATTTTCTGAGGTTTTGTTTTAATGAGACTAACTTTGTAAAAAAACAACATGTTCACAAGACGCATTTGAATGGGGAAAAAACGAGAACATCAAGGGAAAACTCTTGTCCCGCTCACCTTCCTTTACAGCACAAATTGTTTTAACATTATTGCTTAAAGGGCACCTATGGTAAAAAATCTACTTTTCAAGCTGTTTGGACAGATCTGTGTGTTGGTATAGTGTATAGACCGTCATACTGGGGTGATATGAACACACCCAGTCCTTTTTTTTCAATTTAACTACAAAAAAAGGGTCGGCCAATTGGAGCTGTTTTCAAATCGATCGCACCATTACGTAGGTGTGCGATCCCCCCGCCCACCGAATTGATTGACAGCTGCGCGCATTAACATGTTCCGGTAGTCGCGTGTATATGTCAACAAGACCAGACATACGCAAAGCAACCGGGAATAAAAGCTCTGTTCTGTTCGCTAGGATCAGCAATCATCATCAAATCAAAAGCGTTTTACTTCAGCTTTACTTCATCAGCACAGCCGCGTGTCAGAACAATTATAAAAGAAGACGCTTCAATCCCGGAAGTTAAATCAGGTTTATTTTTTACATTAGCATAACAGATATCCACACAGTACTTGAGGTTAGCCTTAACTAAGCTAAGCGCGCGCGCTACTTTGTAACGATATTGTGTGTGACTCATCCTTTAAAGGGCACCTAGGTTACCCCTTTTTTCAGATTTAATATACGTCTTTTGCGTCTCTAGAATGTGTATATAACGTTTCAGATCAAAATACCCATCAGATTTTTCATTATACCTTTTACAAGATGCTGTTTTATACTGATTTCCAGCAGGGGGTGGTTTTGTCGTACTGCGCCTTTAAGCCGAGTTCTGCCCGCCTACTGTTTCTACATGCCTCCTCCCTCAGCTGCGTCAGACAACAGACAGACTTAAAGGAAGAAGGTCTCATGTAGCGTTTGTGAAATACTACAGTAAGAACTAACCTTTACTAATCAGTATTGTGAAGTTGCATTGATGAGTCACACACAATATCGCTACAAAGTTAACGCGCGCACACACACACACACACACACACATACACACGCACACACATGCAGGCAGGCAGGCAGACAGACAGAGCGTGCTTAGCTTAGTTAAGGCTAACCTCAAGTGCTGTGTGGATATCTGTTATGCTAATGTACAAAATAAACCTGATTTAACTTCCACAAACCGGGATTGAAGCGTCTTCTTTTATAATTGTTCTGACACGCGGCTGTGCTGATGAAGTAAAACGCTGTAATTAATTACACACATACTCTGTTTTAAAACACTTTAAACATGTGAAACTCACTCTTAATCACATTTGATGATGATTGCTGATCCTAGCGAACAGAACAGAGCTTTTATTCCCGGTTGCTTTGCGTATGTCTGGTCTTGTTGACATATACACGCGACTACCGGAACATGTTAATGCGGGCAGCTGTCAATCAATTCGGTGGGCGGGGGGATCGCACACCTACGTAATGGTGCGATCGATTTGAAAACAGCTCCAATTGGCCGACCCTTTTTTTTGTAGTTAAATTGAAAAAAAAGGACTGGGTGTGTTCAAATCACCCCAGTATGACGGTCTATACACTATACCAACACACAGATCTGTCCAAACAGCTTGAAAAGTAGATTTTTTACCATAGGTGCCCTTTAAAAGACCGACCTCAAACTGAAAACTACTGACCTAACCACGGGCACGCGCAGCAGGAGCGTTAACTCTCGAGAGAGAGCCATTCTCTACGTTGATTGGCTGAGAAGAGGCAACGTAAGATGAGATAGAAAACGTGCCTAACTCCACCTACTCCTCACAGACAGCACAGAAAAGATGCAGCTAGATCAATAAGTGAAGAAGCCCGAAGATTACAATGAAGTTACTTTTAAATGCCATAAATATCTGAAATTATCGTACATTATAGGATTTTTCTCATTATTGATGGTACATCGTACAGAGGTCGAAATTATCGTACAAATACGATACTTAACGTACGTCTGGCAACACTGGCTGGATTGGTCACATGACTGAAATACGTCATTGATTATAAAGGCCTTCCTTCACAGTCCACACTGCGACACCAAAACAACATTTCGAATTGATCCACTTTGGGCAGCAATTTCAAAAACAGACGTCAAAAAGATTAAAAAAACACCGTCTTAGTGTGGACGGAAAGGCAAAACGAAGAGAAAAAATGTGTATTTAAATCATAAAAAGTATGTAAATTGAGATATTTGGACTAAAACAACAAGATGAAAGCTTGTGCAGTGCAGACGAGAGTGAATGAACTAACGTAGTCCTCGTCCTCCTCCTCCGGGATGTCCATGGAGCTGTCCATGTCTTCAGCTGATCTCTCCAGACGCGTCCTCTTCCTCGACAGAAGCTCTCCGTTCATTCTGGAGCCTTCTGTCTTCAGCTCTCTGTCGCAACAACACAACATCTCAATGCCTTCACAGATACAACTGCAGGCTCATATAATGGTGCTGTTTCAAACAGGATTTAACATGGTATACATGCTTAAAGGGGACCAGTTATGCTCTTTTTAGACATAAGCCCATATTCAATAATTCAATATTCATTCAATTTCTTGTCGGCTTAGTCCCTTTATTAATACGGGGTCGCCACAGCGGAATGAACCGCCAACTTATCCAGCAAGTTTTTACGCAGCGGATGCCCTTCCAGCCGCAACCCATATCTGGGAAACATCCATACACTCATTTACACACGCACTCATACACTACGGACAATTTAGCCTACCCAATTCACCTGTACCGCATGTGTTTGGACTGTGGGGGAAACCGGAGCACCCGGAGGAAACCCACGCAAAGGCAGGGAGAACATGCAAACTCCACACAGAAACGCCAACTGAGCCGAGGTTCGAATCAGCGACCTTCTTGCTGTGAGGCGACAGCACTATCTACAGCGCCACTGCCTCCCTATATAATTCAATATGTTAGGGATAAAGTAGATCCAGGAGGTTGTTATCTCAGAATAAACTCACCAGGTTTATCTGCAGCCCGATGTGAAGCACAGCACTGCTGTATAAGACTGAAAGAACTGAAAAAACAACCGCCCTGGATGTATTTTATCCTGCTTATTGCGGCCTGTGTGGGTCCTAACGTCCCAGTTTATAGTTGGGGACTCTATATTTCTCCCGAATCTTTTTCTCTGTGGTCCCTAAAGATCCCAGGATGTCCTTTGAAAAAGAGTAGGGGTTTAATCTCGGCATCCTGGCCAAGTTTGGACTCTGTCCATCATGGCCTCCTAACCCTCCCCATATCATGAATGGCTTCATCACTCTGTCTCCTCTCCACCAATCAGCTGGTGTGTGGTGTGATATGGTTGCCGTCATGTGGATGCTGCACATTCACGCCCCATTCACACGGGGCATCAGCATCAACGCTTCCCATTCACTTTGAATGGCTGATGTCAGGCAGGGCTCGAAATTGCGACCATTTTGGTCGCATATGCGCCCGAAAATAATCTATGCGACCTCATAATATATCTGGGAGCATTAGTGCGACTGCAGATAATGGTTGTAGTGCGACCTGTTTTGATTTTTTGTAAAAACGTGCTGAATCGCTCTTCCCTGCCGCTATATTGGTTCATATTAGCTGTCATTCACTCAAAGTATTCCGCTGTCAGATGACAGGGAAGGAGCTTTTAAGACCACGGGAAATACAAACGGCTGAAGAGTAAAAACTTAAAGCACACAGGTTTGCAAACCCCACCTAAAGTTGAGGCGCAGATGAAAGCGATCATGACACGTCACGTGGTGAATAATGATCCGCCAGCTGAGATCAATCGAGTACGCGATTCTTGGAGAAGGCGCCCGAATCTCCATGCGTTGCATTCACTGCGTGTTCAGCGCAAATGTCCGCTAAAAGTCAAATCTAATGCTGTACATATCATCGCCAAAGAAGCTCTCCTTTACTAAGTTTACACTGAAACTGCGGCTCATAACAAACAGCGGTATTATGCCGATGGTTAGCGCAAGAATCCTGTTCAGCCTGCTCATAAATTGGGTGGGCTGACTCGCCTGCTTTTCCACTAACACAGAAACATGAAGATCAGCTCAGACTGAACCTTTAAATTGACACAAACTGAAACCAAAACTTTTAAAGAGTGATAGAAGTGAGACTTTACTTACTTTCTTTTGTCTATTCTTGTTTGAGGTGTATATTATTTTTATATTTATTTACTGATGACTGCTTTGCAGCTTTCATCATTGAGTTGAATGATTTATTATAATCTTTTGTTTGTTTTGTAGCAGAAATATTATTTATTAAATTGACATGCATATAAAAACAGCAGCACAAAATCAATATTTCTTACTGCAATGCTTCATTTTTGTTTGATGCAAACTATACAATTATTTTTCATAAAGTAACAGACTTTTTATAGCAGATAACCTACATTCATGCACATTCAAGGCAGTATCATAATGAGAAATGGAATTCATTGTTACTATTATTGTCATTTTTTATCATCATTAATATTCTATGGCCTAATTATTAGACATTCATTTTGGAATTATTGCACACAAATATCAATGTCTTCGCAGCATTAGTTAGATAGTTGTTTCTGGTTTTTGTCAGTCCTATGTTGTTTTACAATACAATAAATCCCTTAAAAAACAATTTGCAACTGTGCTCATTCATTTTTGGTGGGTGCTCCTAAATTTTTTCTGGTGCTCCTAAATATTTGAAGTTGGGAGCACCGCTGCTACCAAGTAAAAAAGTTAATTTCGAGCCCTGTCAGGCATTGCCGAACTGCATTGTGGATCCGTCTGCGCTGCTTCAGAGGTGTTGCTCGCTGCAGAAGTTGGGACTTGCTCAACTTTTCAAGCGCCGACGGAAGCGTCAGCCAATCAGATCGCTGTATGCAAATACACCAGCTAGACAGTTACCTATTGCTGACTGAATTTCATTGGCTGACGCTGCTATGATGATCGCTTCAGCCCCAACTTAAGACACGTTGACTCCCCATGGGAATGAGGAGGTGTAGATGAGGAGACTCCCCCCAAAAATTTGTAATGCGCTTTAAGTTTCCAAAATATATATAAATTTAAGGAATTATTATTATTACTATGGCGACGCAGAGGCGCAGTAGTTAGTGCTGTCGCCTCACAGCAAGGTTGCTGGTTCGAGCCTCTGCTGGATCAGTTGGGGTTTCTGTGTGGAGTTTGCATGTTCTCCCTGCATTCATGTGGGTTTCCTCCGGGTGCTCCGGTTTCCTCCACAGTCTAAGCACATGCGGTACAGGTGAATTGGGTAGGCTAATTTGTCCGTAGTGTATGAGTGTGAATGAGAGTGTATGGGTGTTTCCCAGAGATGAGTTGCAGCTGGAAGCGCATCCGCTGTGTAAAACATGCTGGATAAGTTGGCGGTTCATTCCACTGTGGCGACCCTGGATTTATAAAGGGACTAAGCCGAAAAAAACAATGAATGAATGACTGAACTCTCGGTGACTGCAGGTGTATATTAGCATTCTGCTATACTCTGACAGCATACATCTTGCCTATGATTGAAACAGGTTAATGTACTGTTGTGATTCATCCTTAAATAAACAAGAGGAGAGCAGATGTTGAGTGTAGGACTCACTCTTGCTCCTGCTGCAGACAGCGCTCGCTGCAGTGAAGGCCATCAGGCAGGAAGTCCACCGCAGAGCCCTTCCTGTTACAGCGCACACACACCAGGCCGCGCTGACCCCAAGGAGAATCCTGCTTTAAGACTGACCCTTCAGAGAGAGCTGAGAGAAAACAGACAGTTAAGCCTAGTTCACACCACATGCATTTAAACATCGGCAGATCGATGTGCCGGTCACACTACATGACTTGATTTTGTGTCGCTGGTGTTCACACTATGCGACACGACGTAAATGATCACACACTACATGATCTGACAACAACTCGTTCCCCAACAGCTCAGTCAAGCTACCAAACCACAGCCAATGAAATTTTGAGGGAGGAGCCGTCAGAAAAAGCTGAACACTATTGGCACTATTTTTTGTAACTTAATAACTCTTTGAAATAAACATATCTATCCACCCTGACGTTTTCTAAATATCTATGTATTTCTTTCTAACATTGTTATTTTTAAAATTACAAAACAGTAAAGAACTGAGCATTTCTACCTTTAATTACCATATTGGTCAAAATGACTGCATGCAGGGCAACGCGGTGGCGCAGTAGGTAGTTGCTATGGTAACTATGGTAACAACATATATAACTAATCTGTTATGGTGATTCTACAATTGCTATGGTAACAACTATACTCATTATTCTGTTGTGGTGTTACAATAGTTGCTATAGAAACACAACTATATTAATTAATCTATTATGGTGATTATATTGTTGCTAGGGTAACAACAACTATCCTAATTAATCGTTTACAGTGAGTCTATAGTTGCTATAGTAACACAATAACTACACTAATTATTCTATTTTGGTAATTTAATAGTTTCTACGGTAACAACAACTATACTAATTTATCTGGTATGGTGATTCTAGGGTTGCTAAGGTAACAACTCTGCTAATTTACATGTTGTGCCGATTCTACAGTTGCTATGGTAACACCTACTATACTAATTAATCTGGTATGGTGATTCTATAGTTGCTTTGGTAACAACATTTACAATTAATCTGGTATGGTGATTCTATAGTTGCTATGGTAATAACATTTATAATTAACCTGGTATGGTGATTCTACAGTTGCTATGGTAACAACATTTAAAATTAACCTGGTATGGTGATTATAAAGTTGCTATGGTAACAACATTTACAATTAATCTAGTATGGTGATTCTATAGTTGCTATGGTAACAACATTTATAATTAATCTGTTGTGGTGATTCTACAGTTGCTTTTGTAACAACACCTATACTAATTCATCTTTTATATTGCTTCTATAGTTGCTATGCAACACAATAACTATACTAATTAATATGTTATAGTGAGTCTATAGTTGCTATGGTAACAACAACTATACTCATTATTCTGTTATGGTGTTTCAATAGTTGCTATGGTAGTGCGACGACTATACTAATTTATTTGGTATGGTGATTATATAGTTGCTATGGTAACAGAACAACTATACTAATAAATCTGTTATGATGATTCATTAGTTGCTATGGTAACAACAACTATACTCATGAATATGTTTTGGTAATTTAATATTTGCTATGGTAACACAACAACTATAATAATTTATCTGGTATGGTCATTCTATATTTGCCATGGTAACACAACAACTATACTAATTAATCTCTTATGGGGATTCAATGGTTGCTATGGTAACAACAACTACACTAAATAATCTATTGTGGTGATTCTATAGTTACTATGGTAACATAACATATATAGTATTTAATCTGTTACGGTAATTCTATGGTTGCTATGGTAACAACAACTACACTAAATAATCTGTTGGGGTGACTATAGTTGCTATAGTAACACAATAACTACATTAATCAATCCATTATGCTGATTATATAGTAGCTATGGTAACACAATTATATAAACAAATGACCCAATACTGTGGTTTTCTACAACTATATGGTATACTAAACTACAATACACCACAATTTACTGTGGTTAAAACTAAACAATTTTACAGCATTTATGACAGTTTGTCTGTTCACTCTCGTTAAAACTACAGTATGCTGGAGCATTCATTAACAAAGAGTTGCAAATACTATATATACAGTATAATACACTTTAATATAGTATGGTTTAAAACACTAGTATTTACTAGCAATTACTATGGTGTTTTTCAGGTCGGCAAGACAAGTGATTAATAACATTTTTAATAAACTAACCCTTTAATATATTCATTCATGCATTCATATTCTTTTCAGCTTAGTCCCTTTATTAATCCGGGGTCGCCACAGCGGAATGAATCGCCAACTTATCCAGCATATGTTTTACACAGCGGATGCCCTTCCAGCTGAAACCCATCACTGGGAAACCCACACACACTCATACACTACGGACAATTTAGCCTATCTAATTCACCTATAGCGCATGTCTTTGGACTGTGGGGGAAACCGGAGCACTCTGAGAACATGCAAACTCTACACAGAAACACCAACAGGCCCAGCCAGGACTCGAACCAGCAACTTTCTTACTGTAAGGCGACAATGCTATCCACTGCACCGCCCCCCTTTATATATTTATCAACATAAATTCATTAATAAAAGGAGGAACAATACTTTTACAGCATTTATTCAGCATAATTCACCATTCCCTAATGTGTTATTGTCATATGAAGTTGTGCTTGTTGAGTTATGAGTTAATGCACTGTGAGTTAACCAGAACTTACTCATCTAGTTTATATTTATTAAGGAAAATCTGACTTCATTTGGACTTAATATTTCCGAAACAACACAATATCTTTTGCTTGTCTGGAAAATGCTTCTTTATTTACATTTTTTTAGACATTTGGACTAAAAACAAGACAAAAACTGTACATAAGTAAGTGTGTTTTGCAGTGTGTATGTGTTAGTGTGTTCACCTTCTTGTGCGGTTGGGACGCTCCACGTGGTGGTGGCGTGAGCTTTTTTGCCCCTCTCCTCCTCCATCTCTTCTGTTATGACCTCCAGTACCCCAAACTCGTTCACCCGGAACTGACACACACACACACACACACACACACACACACACACACACACACACACACACACACACACATATATCAGAGATGGACACAGTAAACTAATACACGTGGTCCTAAAAGCCGATTGTGACGCCATCATTTGGTCAGTGAGTATGCAGAGATATATTACAGATGTAACGTGTGTTAATGTATTAAAGGTGTGTGTTTTCCCGCTAACCTTAAGCTCACTGCCAGGCAGAGTCCCCACCCCGTCCTTCCAGTCCATCGCCCCGTACACATCAAACTCTGGAGCGGCTGCACTCGCACCTGACGACGCCATCACACGCACACCATCAGCCTGAAACACACACACACACACACACACACACACACAACAGCAGTTCCATTAACAACTACACACACATACACCATCAGAAACATTACACACACCAGAAGAACCACCAGCAGCTACACACATCCACACACACACACCAGCAGAACCCTTAACAACTACACACACCCCTGCTGAAAAATCCAGCTTAAAACAGCCTAGGCTGGTTGGCTGGTTTTAGCTGGTCAACCAGGCTGGTTTTAGAGGGGTTTTGGACACTTCCAGGCTGGTTTCCAGCCATTTCCAGCCTGGTCTTAGCTGGTCAGGCTGGAAAATGACCAACTAAATCCAGCTAAAACCAGCTTGACCAGCCTGGTTTAAGCTGGACACAGCTGGTTTTGGCTGGGCTCCCAGCCTGCTAGGCTGGTAAAGCTGGTTTTAGCTGGTCATTTTCCAGCCTGACCAGCTAAAACCAGGCTGGAAATGGCTGGAAACCAGCCTGGAAGTGTCCAAAACCCCTCTAAAACCAGCCTGGTTGACCAGCTAAAACCAGCCAACCAGCCTAGGCTGGTTTAAGCTGGATTTTTCACCAGGGACACCATCAGCAGAACCTACAGCAACTACACACACACCAGCAGAACCATCAGCAACTATACACACGCACGCACACACACACACACACACACACTAGCCAGCAGAACCATCCGCAACTACACACACGCATACAAACACACCAGCAGAATCATCAGCAACTACACACATGCGCACACACACACCAGCAGAACCATCAGCAACTACACACACGCGCACCCTGACCCCATTGGCAGGTATCGTTTCTGATTTTAAACTTTAAAGGGCACCTATTTTACCCTTTTTCAAGATTTATTATAAGTCTTCTGTGTCTCCAGAATGTGTTTGTAAAGTTTCGAATCAACAAACAGATCAAGCGAGAACGAATGTGCATGTGAGAGAGACTGTATGTTCTTGAGAGAGGCCAAGAGCATGCAAAATAGACCGGGTATTGACATGCGTCTTAGTGTGTCTGTCAGTGTCTGTGTCTCTGATTTTATGTGTATGTGGTTGAATGGTTTGTGCATGTCTGTCTGTCTTTGTGTGTGTAGCTGAGTGGTGTGTTTAATGTGTGGTGTGCTTAGTGTGTGCGCTGTGTGTATCCGCCGGCAGAGGCCGCTGTCGCCCTCTGCTCATCCGCGCCGCTGCAAACTTTCAAGCTCCAGTTCAACAATGAAATCCAGAAATGTTCAACAATGAAATCCAGAAATGTTCACAATATTCTCACACAATACAGCATTCAGACAATTCACCTGAGTTTCAAACCAGTTTACAAATAATTCTACAACCAGTCTGATAAAATACAGGCTTTAGCTGCTTTAGTTGGTATTTACATGTATTTCCTACGCTATATAATTAAACTAAGTTCATTTTCTCAAAGAAAACATAAATCAACGAGCTAATGCTTTGCTTTTATGTGTGATGCACAATATGCTGGCAACAAAGCTTTTATTAAACTAATATTTTAAATGTACACACCATCATGGTTATGATCAAATAAAATACATGCTAATATTCTTCCAGCAATGCATACAGCAGCATGATGTTTCCCCCTGAAACATGCTTCTCTGACGGATATCTGACACGCAGCTCTATTGTATTGAAATAGTTTACAGTTAATGCGGTGGGATGATTCAGCTCGACGTACGGCCACTGTGGAGTATTATTTTCCCCCCAAAAAAATTAATAAATCGACGACCACGAGCTGACATGCCCACATCAGCGACGAAACCGTGTCAGATACTAAAACACTTTTCTTTAATGTGTTTTAAAGGCAGTTTCTCAAAATGGCGGAGCAGGAATTATATTGACTATATAATATTGAAAGACACGCAGGCCCGGCGGATCGCGGCATTTTTGCTGATCAATGACATTTAAAGTGAGTGATTGAGCTGATCTCGGAGCTGATCGACACGGGTTTTGTTTCGCACGATCAGTTCCTGCTGTTTCCAGCACACAGGAGCCAATGCTCTGCTGCTGCATTATTCTACACACACTCGCTAAATAACAGCAGCTTTATTCGTGCCGTCAGCCGCACATCAACATTTTGATCCTTTCTATCGACTGCGTCTGTTTTGAGCTTCATTCATTCGCGTTGTTTTTCATTTCATACTCTCTCTCTCTCAGTGTGTGTGTGTGTGTCTCTTCCTGCTGCTCATATTATTGATGACACGTCCAGGCGTTTTCTACTTTATATCTAACTTTCATTATTATTCCGTCGCAACAAACACCTCCGCGAAAGTCGAACGCGGCGCGTAAAGCTTTATTTAAGAGTATAAAATGCTATGCGATCAGTTTATTCAAGCGTGCGATTGTTTTATTTTGTCTGTTTCTTACCCAAATTCTCCCACGAGTACTGAGAAATTGGCCAGGCGGACTCCAGTGCGCATGCGCACAGCCGTCGCGCTTCACACTCGCCCGTCATGACAATATCGAAAGTTTTGCGCCGAAACAATTCGTGTGGATCTCGGCGATGTGGCGATTGATTACCGACACATCAAGCTCCTTTTTAACCTGTCCCTGACTCTTAAAATGTGCAATGACGCGCTCTGACGGCGGAAAACATCGCCATTACTGTTTTGATGCTAAAAATAAATTCCTGCCCGCAGCCGAACCTCCCAAAATGTACAGAAACCTCTCAGTAAATACAAACTGTCAAACTCTCGAGCAATAAGTGTGTTTTTAATACGCGACGATAGACAAATATGAGGCAAACTAGCAAAGGCAGCCCGCATAGCAACAAAACACACTGTACACGACTGTCCTTGCTATACTACCAAGCTGTAAAACTACATGCTAAACAGCAAAACGACTCTTAACTATCACCTAGAAGACTGAAAGTCAAAGTGAACTGCTTTAAACCTGACCAAATTCTTCATATCAACGCATACCAACACGATATTAAAAGCTAATAGCTAATCCACTTGAAAGTAGATCTCACTAAACTGTTCACATTCGTCTTTATCTTTATAGCAGCAAATATTCTAACAAATTATTCAAATGAAATATAGTGTAATGAAGTATAGCTAGCTAATAAAATGAGTAAAGATGAATTTAAATGGTCTGAATGCACTTTATTAGCCTATGAATTTAGAGTACACGTGAATCCTCACACTTTTTATTGGCATACAGGATCTGACAGATATATTTCAAACTTTTAATGTAAGTACAACTATATCTGGACAATTAAATTACAAACTAAATATGATCGACAAAAATGATGCAAACAAGCAAAGGCTGACCGCATAGCAACTAAATACACTGTACACGACTGTCCTTGCTATACTACCAAGCTGTAAAACAACAGAAATGCATACTGACGTGGCTAAAAGTCAAACTAAACTGTCTTAAACCTAACTTAATACTTCACATCAATGCATACCAACACGATATTGAAATGTAATAGCTAGTCCACTTGAAACTATAGATCTCACTAAATTGTTTACATTCGTCTTTATCTTTATAAAGGCAAACTTTCTGACAATTATTCAAAACGAAATATAATAAAGTATAGCTAAAGTGAGTAAACATTAATTTAAATGGTTTGAATGCACTTTATTAGCCTATAAATATCACTGTAGGGTACATGAGAATATTCACACGTTTTATTGACATACAGGATCTGACAGATATATTTTGACAATTTAATGTAATAACACTTAGGCTACACTTACAATTTTACAATTACAAAATAAATGTGATCGACAAATATGATGCAAACTAGCAAAGGCAGCCCGCATAGCAACAAAACACACTGTAAACGACTGTACTTGCTATACTACCGAGCTGTAAAACTACAGAAATACATACTAAACAATGAAACAACTCTTAACTATCACCTAAAAACTAAAAGTCAAACTGCCTTAAACCTGACTAAATCCTTCATATCAACGCATACCAAAACAATACTAAAAGCTAATAGCTAATCCTCTTAAAACTATTGATCTCGCTAAACTGTTTACATTCGTCTTTATCTTAATAGCAGCAAATATTCTAACAAATTCATCAAATGAAATATAGTATAATGAAGTATAGCTAGCTAATAAAATGAGTAAACATGAATTTAAATGGTCTGAATGCACTTTATTAGCCTATAAATTTAGAGTACACGTGAATCCTCACACTTTGTATTTACATACAGGATCTGACAGATATATTTGACACTTATATCCCCGGTTTCACAAACAAGGTTTAAGGCTAGTCAAGATTAAATTGCATGTTTCAGCTGTCTCAACTCAAAATAACTTGCAGTGAGATGTCTTAAAATACGTCAGTGTCTTTTTTTGTCTCCAGGTGCACACCAGTAATATATTTTTCTAAGGCCATTTTTATAAATGTGGCTTAAGTAGCCCAATTTAACTAAGCCTTAGTTCTGGCCTAATCTAAGCCTTGTTTGTGAAACTGGGCCTTAATGTAATAACACTTAGGCCACAATTATCTCTGGACAGTCATTAAATTACAAACTAAATGTGATCGACAAATATGATGCAAACAAGCAAAGGCAGCCCGCATAGCAACAAAACACACTACACGACTTTACTTGCTATAGCTACTATCGAGCTGTAAAACTACAGAACTGCATACTAAACAACGAAACATCTCTAAACTATCACCTAGAAGACTAAAAGTCAAACTAACCTCACTTAAACCTAACCAAATCCTTCATATCAAGCACAACATTCTCACTAAACATTCGTCTTATCTTTATAACAGCAACTATTTTAACGCATCATTCAAATGAAATATAGTATAATGAAGTATAGCTAGCTATTAAAATGAATAAACATGAGTTTAAATGGTTTGAATGCACTTTATTAGCCTATAATTGTCACTAAATGTAGGGTACATGACATGTGAATCCTTACACTTTTTATTGTCATACAGGATCTGACAAATATATATTGTGACACTTTTAATGTAATAACACTTAGGCTACACTTATATCTGGACAATCATTAAACTACAAACTACATGTAATGCTAAACAGCGAAACATCTCTAGAAACTATCACCTAGAAGACTGAAAGTCAAACTAAACTGAGGTAAACCAAACTAAATCCTTCATAAAAAGCACAACAAAATATTAAAAGCTAATAGCTAGTCCACTTGAAACTATCTATCTCACTAAAATGTCAACATTCGTCTTTATATTTATAATGGCAAACTTTCTGACAATTTATTCAAATGAAATATAGTATAATGAAGAATAGCTAGCTTTTAAATTGAGTGGACATTACTTTAAACGGTTTGAATGCACTTTATCAGCCTGTAAATGTCACTGAATGTAGGGTACATGTGAATCCTCACACTTTTATTTGTACATTGACAGAATCTGACAGATTTATGTGACACTTTTAATGCACTAACACTTAGGCTACACATAAATCTGGACAATCATTAAATTACAAACTAAATGCGATCGAATAATACTAAAACAAGCAGAGCACATTATTACTCTGTTCCACCAAGCAGTCTAGGCCTGAAATTATTATTAAGCATCTTAGTAGTTAAAGTAGTTTGTCATTGCTATAGATTTAGTTTATAAGTTCAAGGCATTTAGGCCTTCTTTAGGATGAACACAATCAGAGTTATATTTAATTAGTCTTGCTTGTGTTTATGGGCTGCACTGGAAAATATTTATGCTTCATTACATGTATAATAAATAGAATTTTGTAGTTAGGACGATTCTAAGGGCCCATACAATTAGGGGGGCCCCAGAGACATTATCAAGGGTCCGCGCCAAATCCCTGTAGATCAGCAGTTTCTGAAATACTCAGACCAGCCCGCTCGCCGCTTGCTTTGAACTGCAGCAGATCGTCTTGACCATGTCTACATGCCTAAATGCATTGAGTTGCTGCCATGTGATTGGCTGATTAAAAAATTGCATTACGGGCAGTTGAACAGGTGTACCTAATAAAGTGGCCAGTGAGTGTATTTTTATTGTTTTAAGGAAAAACTCACTTAATTTTGACTCAATATTTCTGAAAACAGCTAAATATTTTTGTTTGCCTTGGAAATGCTTATTGTTTTAAGAATTTTTGGATATTTGGCGTTTTTTAGACAAGAAACAAAATAGTTGTAAAATAATTAGAAAATAAGCAAAATAATAAAAATTATAATTAAATAACAATTATAAAACTAAAATTAAAAAATAAAAATAAGCAAAACAAAGTAAAAATTTGATTATTTCTCTTACCCCATTAGCAGAATTTGCTTGTTTTATGGAAAAACTCGCTTAATTGGACTCATTATTTCTGAAAACAAGACCATATTTTTTGCTTGTCCAGAAAATGCTTCTTGATTCAAGAATTTGTATAGAGGTTTTGACTAGAAACAAGATGAAAACTCTATAAGAAAAGCTAAAAGACCAGTTTAAAAAATGCACTTGTAAAATAATGCAAACATAATAATACATAATCAAAATTATATATAATAAATAGTAAAAAAATAAGCAAAATAATGTTATTTCAAAGTGAAAATTTGATTATTTTGCTTGTTTTTATCAAAAGCTCACTCAATTTTGACTCATTATTTCTGAAAACAAGACATTTTTCTATTGTCTAGAAAATTCTTCTTGATTTTAGAGTTTGTAGATATTTGGACTGGAAACAAGACAAAAACTAATTAACAAGAATCTACTTGTTAATTAATGTACAAATAAGCATAATAATAATAAATAAATAAAATAACAAATAAAAATAAGTAACGATATTTCAAAGTGAAAATAAGATAGTTTTCTTGATTGTTTTGCTTGGTTTAAGGAAAATCTGACTTCATTTTGACTCACTATTTCTGAAAACAAGACTTGCTTGTCCAGAAAATGAGACAAAATGAGACTAGAAACAAGACAAAAACTGAAAAAAAGCATTTTTTTTATAGAATTAAAACAATTTATATTAATAAAATAATAATTAAAGGATATATATAAATGATAAAAATAAGCAAAACAATGTAAATTTAAAGTGAAAATTATTTCACAGTGAAAATTTTATTCTTTTGTTTACCGCACTGGCAGATTATTTTGCTTGTTTTATGAAAAAAAACCTCACTTAATTTTGACTCATTATTAAAAATAAAAAGCTTCTTTTTAAAATGATTTAAGAATTTGTATAGATGTTTGGACTAGAAACAAGACAAAAACTCTATAAGAAAAGCAAAAATACAAGTTCAAAAATTAATGCAAACATAATAATACATAATAAAAATTACATAAAATAAATAATAAAAAAATAAGCAAAATAATGTGAAAATAAGTTCATTTTGACTCACTATTTCTGAAAACAAGACTTGCTTGTCCAGAAAATGCTTCTTGATTAAATAATTTTAGATATTTGGTCTAGAAACAAGACAAAAACTAAGAAAAGCAGTTTTTTTATAGAAGTAAAACAATTTAAATTAATAAAATAATAATTAAAATATATATAAATGATAAAAATAAGCAAAACAATGTCAATTTAAAGTGAAAATAAGATCATTTTTCTTACCCAATTGAAAGATTATTTTGCTTGTTTTATGGAAATAACTGATTTCATTTTGACTCATTATTTCTGAAAACAAGACTTGCTTGTCCAGAAAATTAAGAATATGTTGACATTTGGACTCAAAACAAGACAAAAACTTTAGAAGAAAAGCATTTTTGTATGCAAGTAAAAACTCATAAAACTCATAAAAATTGAAAAAAAAAAAAAAGTAAAATTAGATTCTTTTGTTTATCCCACTGGCAGATTATTTTGCTTGTTTCATGGAAAAAAATCTTCCTTTAATTTTGACTCATTATTAAAATTTAAATATTAAAATGCTTCTTGATTAAGACATTGTTGATCTACAAACAAGCCTAAAACTCTACTCTAAAAAATCCTCTTTTGCTTGCAGTGCAGTATGGTGAGTTGCTTCTTTACTCAACCGGCAGTATTCTTAGTTTGTGTGATGGGTAATTAGTGAGTGTATCCCGGTCAGGCCAGGAGGTGGGCTTTATCGGGCGCAGATTTACGGATGCGCTGCTAATCTTATTAAGAGCAGCCATGATGACAGACGCACACATTCAGCGCTGTACCTGTGACTGATCAAGGAGTCGCCGGCCATTCATGTTGTTGGACTACTGCTGCCGCTGCTGTGGGACCGCACTGATCAGACGCCACGGCCCGCTGCCAGCCCACAGCAAGATCCACGACACATGGGTAAAGAAGAGGCTTTTACCGCACTTACTGCTGCAGATCAGGAGCCACTGTGTGTGTGTCTGGAGCACAAGAGCCATTTATCTAGATGTTAACACTGCAAAAATGCTGTTCTTACATAGAGTTTTTGTCTGGTTTGTAGTCCAAATATCAGAAAATTCTGAAATCAAGAAGCACTTAGACAATTAAAAAACATTGTGTTGCTTTCACTGTTAAAGAAGAGGCTTTTACCGTGTTTACTGCTGCAAATCAACCCTGAAGGAGCCTCTGCAGGAGCCATTTACAGTTGAAGACACAATTATTAGCTCCTCCTTTCTCAAATAATTTCCAAACGATGTTGAACAGATTCAGGAATTTTTCACAGTAATTCCTATAATATTTTTTCTTCTGAAGAAAGTCTTATTTGTTTTATTTCGGCTAGAATAAAAGCAGTTTTACAATTTTTAAAACTATTTTACGGTTAATAATATTAGCCCCCCTAAGCAATATTTGTATTCGATTGTCTGCAGAACAAACTATTATGTTTACAAAAGGATTGTAAAAAATAATCTCTGCTAAACAGAAATTGGGAAATTAAATATTCAGTGGGGCGAATAATTTAAGAGGGCTGATAATTCTGAATTATGTTAATAACAAAAGAATAGTGGAATATGAAAGCAATGATCGCTCCCTGTGGCTTGTACAGCACCTCTCATCAGTTGGAATACAATAACTTTTGCAAAGATTATGGTGGAGACATTTTTCTTTTTTCCTATGATTACAGACATGTGCAGGAACCACCAACATTAATTACAGCACGCTAGACCACACACAACCTAAAAGGTACACTTTCAAATTTGAGTTTATAAAAAAAATACAAAAAGCGCCTCTTTTTTTAGGTGTTTATTATAACACAGACAACATATACAGATATTTTACACACTTTCAATAGTGTTTTATGAAAATTCAAAGGGTTTTCTTTAAAATGATACCAATTTTTTGCATTTACACCTCTGCATGTGGATTTGGGAAGCTTTTAAATTTGGGTAGGCAAAATCCAGGCGGAAATGTCAAAATAACAGCAGAGTTTAACTGGTTAAAGTGACATTTAAAGGCTTAATTAGGTTAATTAGGAAAGTTATTGTTTAACGATGGAAAATCTAAAAATATCTTTCCTAAGGGGGCTAACAATATTGACCCTTAAAATATATTTACATATCTTTTTATTCTAGCCCCAGAAAAGTACAAACCACAAAATCAACAACACTTTATATTATTCATGTTTATCTTAATTTTTCCAGTTTATTGATATTTTATTTTATATTTTAGCATGTTAATTTGGGTGAACTAATGTTTGGACCCCAATCAGTTTTTTGTTTTTTTCTGTAAGATTAGTTCATCAGTTTTGTCTTTGGTACTGATTAATCTACTGTATGTGCACACATGTATTACTGTAAGAGAATATGAATGTAAAAGAGAGATCTGTGTGGGGTGAACTCATTTAAAACTGAAGATATTGCCCAGATAGCAAAATACACTCGGGCCAGTTCCGGCTAGATTGTCGCCTGCCGAAGACTTACCCCTCGGCCCAACTTCGGCTGCCGGACTCGGGCCGGATGCCTGTGGACTCACTGCCCGATTCCGGCCCGAATCAAGCGGGCCAGATGCGGCGGCCGTAAGCGAGCCGACGCTGCGCATCCGCGCCGAAATCGGCGCGAGGGTAATGTGCGCTGTGGCCCGGAGCTGGCGCGACTCCGTATTTATACACCTTATAAAACCTTTTGGTATTACATTGGTACTTGATATATGGTATTACAACCATTTGAATTTATATAACAGCAAACACAGACTATAATGTAAACACAAAGTGTAAGCACTGCGTTTAACCTTTGAATAAAGTGCAAACTGCATACATATTCTGTAACGAAAATAATCAGACAAATGACAAAATAAATAAATGTTAAACGTTTATTGATTGCAAGAAAAAAATAGTACTAAAATTTTATAAATAATTTTGTAGTGCACAAGAATATCAATATAAAAACAACAATAAAACACAAGGACACACAGAAAGATTTAAACAAACAATCTAAAAATTACACACAAACACAGATGTTTTTAAAACAACCCTGTTTTCCCAATAGACTTGAATTAAAAATTTGTAAAAAACAGCTAAATTTTATATAAACCTAAATATAGAAACCAATTTAAGATATAGCAAGAAACATCTTAAAAATACCAATGACAATCTGTAAAATATACAAGTCAAACTTGTAAAAAGTACTGCAGAATTCTGAAGAAACATCTTGAAACATTTTTTAATAAAACATTAAAATAATAATAAACAAACAAATATATATATATATAATTGCAGAAGTATAAAGTCAAACTTATTTTTAAATAAACTTGAACAAAATCAATTGCACAAACAGCAATTTTCTTTCAACACGTCTTGTGCAATTTTATATTTACAATTGTATTTGTATTACGTTTATTAAAAATGTATCAAGATGTTTCTTCAGAATTTGGCGCACACACATACATACATACATACATACCATACATATATACACACACACACACACACATATATATATATATATATATATATATATATATATATATATATACATACATATACATATATATATATATATATATATATATATATATATATATATATATATATATATATAAATGCAAATGAAAGAAACAAATTGTTCAAGTATCAGGGAACATCCTAATACACTTAAAATGTTGTTTAAAAAATAAAACAAAATAGTGATGTAGACATTTGACACATTAGCTTTCTCTTCTTTCTTCCTCCATCCCTGTCAGGGGCAAGTTGTAGCTACCTTGTAATGCATTTTTCCACTTCTTTATCAGTGGCGTGGTATGGACATTTGTCCTCACTCCATCTGTGATTAAAAGATAAACAGATAATTAGTAGTGAACAAGTACTAATGTAAAAAAAAAGAAAAAATTAGGAAACAAGTAGGCTACCTACGAAGCAAAAAAAAAAACAATAAAAAAAAACAAATAAACTTAAAACACTTTGAAATTAGCAAGAGCTTGAACTTACCAGTTTCTTCATTTGTTCAGGCTGCTCCTTTAGTTGATTTTCAAGCTTTTCCAAATCAAATTGGCCAAAGGAAGGTCAAATGTGTTTACATCTGGAATTTCATCACGTCTGTTTTGGTTTTGTGAGAATCAGGCCCAGCTGCTGCTTTATGACGTTGCATGATTTTAAAACTTCAGTCAGTCGTGCTAAAAAAGAAAAATAACAGATTAGTATAAATCAACCTGTAGCTTATTCTCATAAAACTTCTGTAAATACAACAGTGGGTTAGACACTGCTGATATTCTCTAGTTGATCTTTACTTTCTAGCTGCATTAAACCTTAACAAATTTAGTGATGTCTTCAATTCTTACAAAGACATCACGAGATGCAATAAGTTCTGTCTTGATCTCAAACTGCACTAGAACAAAGACTGTAAATGTTCATAGGTGTACTGCAGGAGTGTCCAAACTTTTTGGGTCGAGGGCCAGATGCAAAAAAACAAACGTTGTCGCGGGCCAAATTTTACATACATCACACAGACACGTGTGTATATATATATATATATATATATATATATATATATATATACAGTTGAAGTCAGAATTGTTAGCCCCCCTAAATTATTAGCCACCGTTTATTTTTTCCCCAATTTCTGTTTAACGGAGAGTTAAACATTTTTTTCCACACATTTCTAAACATATTAGTTTTAGTAACTCATTTCTAATAACTGATTTATTTTATCTTTGCCATGATGACAGTAAATATTATTTGACTAGATATTTTTAAGACACTTCTATACAGCTTAAAGTGACATTTAAAGGCTTAACTAGGTTAATCAAGTTAACTAGTCAAGTTAAGGTAATTAGGCAAGTTATTTTATAACAATGGTTTGTTCTGAAGACATAAGGGGCTAATAATTTTGACCTTAAAATGGTTCATAAAAAAATTTAAACCGCTTTTTATTCTAGCCAAAATAAAACATAAGTCTTTCTCCAAAAGAAAAAATATTATCAGACATACTGTAAAAATGTTCTTGCTCTGTTAAACATTATTTGGGAAATATTTAAAAAAGAAAAATAAATCAATGAGGGGCTAATAATTCAAACTTCAACTGTGTGTAGATAGATAGACAGACAGACAGACACAGACAGACAGACAGACAGACAGACAGACAGATAGATAGATAGATTTATAGATCATAACAAGAACTGCTGCTTAATTGAATGCATGTAATAGTGACACCCGGTGGTTATTTATTGAATTACGTTCATTTTTGTATAGCGGGCCAGATTCTATTGATATTTATAAAAAGCCGGGCCGTAGTTTGGACACGCCTGGTGTACTGGAATGTACAGTATCTGTGCATCTTGATGGTGGTCTTAAGATTTCTGCCATAGTCATTGATGGTGATGGTACTTGTGGTGCTGCCTTGATTTCTGAAATCTTCATACCTGCCTTTTATCCAGCCTCTTTGTTCCAAGTAATTTTTCTTCATCACGGTATAGATGTGTCTATACTGTCCCTTAATCAGATACATTTACAAAACAAAACATCACTTTAGTATAGTGCCAGGTCAAAACTCACAGGTTGTAATAGATCAATGACATAATGTTGACAGTATGTGTTTAAAATAATTGCAAACAAACCTGTTCTGTCTTTAGATGTATGACAGGCGATCATCATCCTCATCTGTCTACCAGTCAGAAATCACAGTTGGGTTGGATGTTGGATGTTTGAGTCGAGCTTCCTCATATGCATCTATAATGAAACATCACATTGTTGTTAACCTGCCGTAAAGAAAAGTTCAAATCCTAAAATACTATCAAAGTTAATTAATGCATATAATACCTATAGTGTAAATAATCAGTACACAGAAGGTTGCACAAGATTTATTTGGAGATTCATGCAGAGTGACAGCCTTATGAATCTGAGACATAGATTTGTAAGATGGTCAAGCACATGCATTATTCTGTACCCATGAAGATTAACCTACCATTGTGAAAAATGTTTGATGATGATAGCCAATAACAATAGACCATTTCAGCTGTTTGTGAAGCAATTAGTAATGTAAAGTCTGAAAAGCTCAATCTATGTTGGAAATATATCAGCAGTTTACAGCTTATAATGGACTTTTAGCACACAACTATAACATGCCTGTTACGTTCAAAAGAGTGTGCCATTGACTTCTTTGGTCGTGATGTGCAAGAACAATAAGACTTAACCAACAAATATTGTTACCCATTCATTTAAATCAGAATTTATCACTGTCAATAACATAAAAAAAACATCAAAATCTGCTTTAAGACGTTCAGTTTTACATTAACTGACCATTACAGCTTGAACAAAAGATATAATTGATTCACATAGGCTAACACATATGAATTAAAGTGCACACTAATATATTTCTCTTGGATAATTTAAAGAGAATAGTAAACAGTCGAGTTTCAATCATTTTTCGTGACTAACTGCATAAACAAGATAAACAATAATATTTTATTAATCCAAAACGATTAGTTTTTATTTACACATAATCACAGAATTAATACTGTTGGATAAGTATACGCCTGTACAATGATTTTTTCAACATCCACGGTACTTTATAATGTTAAATCAGGAAAAAAACACGTTTTGCCATGTTAGCGTTAATGGATTCGTCTACAGAAACTTTCTTTAACGCAAAGTTAGCATACACACAAATTCGTTTCATGTTTCTTTAAAATAATTAAAATAGTTTTCAGTTACTACACACGTTACAATCTAACATTGTGTAAAAGGAAAAGGAACTTTCAGACGTGTTTTGTAACTGTTAGCGTTAGCATACATTAGCTCCAGTCGTGTTTCTTAAAGCAAGTTACATTTCGTATCAAACTGTTTTAAATTACTAAACGCTGTTACAACCAAACACCGTGGAAATGTTTTAAGCTCTAAATTCGCTAATTATACAGAACACAAGCAGTAAAAAGCTTACCTTTCTGACCGGAATCCACATGGAATCTTTGAAAAATCAAACTTTTTCTTCTTGTGATCTTCGTGCCATGGTGGTTGACAACCAGCTTGTTGGAGCATTACCGCCACCGTCTGGATTGGAGTTTGGATCATGAGTTTAGTCACGCATGTGTTTATTATGAAACCAACTTCTGCTTTAAAAAAAAAAAACAGTCAGCACAGGAGCGTGCTATCTCAAAAATAAGCGAATTTTACATAGTTTTTCTCTAGATGACATGTATAATCTATTTATAAATAATATTGTTTTGTTTGCGTCTAAACATTGAGACCATCCACACTAAATATTCTTTTTTTTTTTTTTTGCTATCGTACCATGAATATTTTCTCAAATTATCATTAAACGTGGAGCTAACAGATTACTAGATAAAATAAGAACTTAATCAGTTGCCATCAGCCGAGTCCTTGCCAGAAGCGGCCAGGACTCTACAGACAGACTCGGACCGGATATGGTTGACCGGAATCGGGCCAGTGCTTTACAGCCGCATCACAGCCGCATGTGCGCGAGCGAGCTGCGGGCCGCACTCGGCCCGGATAACACTCGCCGATGCCGAGTCGGAGCCGGAGGCGCCGGAGGGCAGCCGAGCTCGGGCCGATTACTGCCTGCTATCTGGGTGGCTTCTGTGAATGAACAGTGTTGAAGCTGCAGCACTGATGGACCTCTGCTGTGTTTGTGTGTGTGTTGTCAGGCTGTCCTGCAGAACCTGTTGATGTGTATGGTGTGCTTTTACTCACTCTACTATATTGTGGTCAGTGTCTGCATCGGCGTTCTCAGGTGAGATCCTACACTTTCAGCAACTTCCTCTGCTTCTCTTTTGTGGTCATGCGACTTCCTGTAGTACTGACAGAAAAATAGTCTGCGGCTCTGTCCCAATTCGCCTACTTACACTACGTCCTAAAAGTACTGTTATGTGTGTGAAAAAAACGGGCTGTTATGTTGCTTAGTTACGAGCCCTGTCAAACATCTCGACGCATCAGCAGCGGGTTAATCTGCGAGTGTTTCATGCCTAGAAATCGCCTCAAGTGCAGAATTTAGAAGTTAATGTCCGAACACGTCTTTGTAGAAGCTCACGTTGTTGTCGCTGATTAAATACAACACGGGAAACGTGACTTAAATATTTACCAGTAGGCTACAAATTAATTAACAATCATTTAAACATTTTACCGAAGCCCCTCTTGACAGTTGGTCTCGCGCGTCCGCCATGTTTGTAGTTTATTGCCATTTTTTAACATTAATTTGTAGTTCTAATGGAGTTCATGACTAACGGACGGTTCTACACTTCAAAACACTACGAGAAATAGTCGACCATGCGAGAAACTTTGGCCTGTTTTCAACATACTACGGTTTAGGACATACTAATTATATATTTTTAAATTATATATAAGTTACACAGTGTGTAAATTGGGAAGCATTTGCTGCATTAGTGGCTCTAAACGCTTTATAACACAGCTTTATTGGTGTTTTGTGTAGATTCCTGCTGCTGTTTTTTTGTAGGCAGTTCTTCTATTTAACTCATAAACTTGATAATGATATTGAATCAATAAATTTATAATTAAGATTACAAACATATAACATCAACTAAGAAGACATAAACAGCAGTAGAAGAGAAATATTAATAACAGGAATGTGTATAAACAGAAATTAAGATGATGATGGCTGTGTTTAAATAGCTTTAAGCATTCATAGTCATATAAATAAATAAAATAATTAGTTATTAAATAGGCTGGGGCAGCACAGTGTCTCAGTGATTAGCACTGTAGCCTCACAACAAGAAGGTTGCTGGTTCGAGTCTTGGCTAGGTCAGTTGGCGTTTCTGTGTGGAGTTTGCATGTTCTCCCCATGCTCCGGTTTCCCCTACAGTCCAAACACATGCGCTATAGGGGAATTGAATAAGCTAAATTGACCATAGTGTATGTGTGTGTGTGTGTGTGTGTGTGTGTGTGTGCGTGTGTGTGTGAATGACTGTGTATGTGTGTTTCCCAGTACTGGGTTGCAGCCGGAAGGGCATCGGTTGTGTAAAAGTTATGCTGGAATTGTTGGCGGTTCATTCTGCTGTGGCGACCTATGAAATAGAGACTAAGCTGAAGAAAAATTAATTAATAAATATTTTTAAATAAATAATATTTATTTAAAAATATTTTAAGGTATATTATTTATATATTTTGATTAATTTGTATTATTTTTATTGTTATTTTTTTATTTATGTTTATTATTATTGGTATTTATATCATGTGTTGGATTTCACTCTGTTCTGTCTTATGTTTAATATTACATTAATCAAAAAATCTAAAAACATTAACAGCATATCAGCATCACATTCATGATCTGCACACAGATTTAACTCCACCTCTCTGTGTGTTCATCTGGTGTTGTTTGTTTATTTTGTCATCTGTTGATTGTTTGTTTGTTGTCATCAGGGTGGAGGAGGTCGACAGCTTGTTAGCACCATTTGACTACACCACACAACCATCATGGCAAAGTCCCAAATACTTAGGTATGCTAGTGTGGATGCAGTACGCAGTGTTTACACACTTTACAAGAGTGTGTAAATCTTGGAGTACAGAGTGTGTAAAGTTGTAGTATAGAGTGAGTAACGCTGGCGTAAAGAGTAAGTAAAGCTGGAGTAAAGAGTGTGTAGAGCTGGAGCAAAGAATGTGTAAAGATAAAGTAAAGATTGTGTAAAGCTGTAGTAAAGAGTGTGTAAAGCTGGAGTAAAGATAGAGTAAAGCTGGAGTGAAGAGTGTGTAATGTTGGAGTAAAGAGTGTGTATAGCGGGAGTAAAGGGTGTGTAAAGATGGAATAAGGAGTGTGTAAAGCTGGAGTAAAGAGAGCATAAAGCTTGAGTAAAGACAGAGTAAAGCTGGAGTAAAGAGTGTGTATAGCTGGAGTAAATATGGAGTAAAGAGTGTGTAAAGCTGGAGTAAAGTTTGCATAAAGCTAAAGTAAAGACAGAGTAAAGCTGGAGTAAAGAATGTGTATAGCCAGAACAAAGATGGAGGAAGGAGTGTGTAAAAATAAAGTGAAGATTGTGTAAAGCTTAAACAATGAGGAAGTTAGCTAGATTAAAGAGTGTGTAAGGATGGAGTTAAGAGTGTAAAGACGGAGTAAAGAGTGTGTAGAGCTAGAATGAAGAGAGAGTAAAGAGAGGATAAAGTTGGAATAAAGAGTGTGTAAAGCTAGAGTAAAGAGTGAGTAAAGCTGGAGCAAAGAGTGTATAGAGCTGGAGTAAAGATGGAGTAAAGATTGTGTAAAAACAAAAGTGTGTAAAGCTGGAATGAAGAGGGAGTAAAGAGAGAGTAAAGTTGGAGTAAAGCGTGAGTAAAGCTGGAGTAAAGAGTGTAAAGCTAGAATAAAGTGTGTGTAAAGCTGGAGTAAAGAATGTAAGGATGGAGTAAAGAGTGTGTGAAGCTAAAGTAAAGAATGCATAGAGCTGGAGTAAAGATGGAGTACAACTGGAGTAAAGAGTGTGTAAAGCTAAAGTATAAAGTGTGTAAAGCTGGAGTAAAGTTTGTGTACAACTGGAGTAAAGAGTGTGTAAAGCTAGAGTAAAGAGTGTTTAAAGCAGGAGTAAAGTGGGTGTAAAACTATAGTAAAGAGTGTGTAAACGGGAGTAAAGGACATGTGAAGCTGGAGTAAAGAGTGTGTATAGCTGGAGTAAAGAGTGTGTAAAGCTAGAGTAAAGAGTGTGTAAAGCTGGAGTAAAGAGTGTGTAAAGCTAGAGTAAAGAGTGTAAAGCTGGAGTAAAGAGTGTGTAAAGTTGGAGTAAAGAGTGTGTAAAGTTGGAGTAAAGAGTGTGTAAAGCTGGAGTAAAGAGTGTGTAAAGCTGGAGTAAAGAGTGTGTAAAGCTGGAGTAAAGAGTGTGTAAAGCTAGAGTAAAGAATGTGTAAAGCTGGATTAAAGAGTGTGTAAAGCTAGAGTAAAGAGTGTGTTAAGCTGGACTAAAGACAGAGTAAAACTGGTGTAAAGTGTGTATAGCTGGACTAAAGAGTGTGTAAAGCTGGATTAAACGAGTAAATAATGAGTGTAAGGCTGGAGTAAAAAGTGAGTAAAGCTGGAAAAAAGATTGTGCAAAGCAGGATTGAAGAGTGTAACGCTGGAGTAAAAGTGTGTAAAGATGGGAGTAAAGAGTGTGAAAAGATGGAGTAAACAGGGAGTAAAGCTGAGGTAAAGAGTATCCAGAGCTGGAGTAAAGAATGTCTAACGCTTGAGTAAAGAGTGTGTAAAGCTGGTGTGTGTCTGTGTGCTTGTTTGTAAATATGTGTGTTCATGTGTGTGTGTGTGTGTGTGTGTGTGTGTGTGTGTGTGTGTGTGTGTGTGTGTGCAGTGAGTGTGATCTCCACAGAGGTGACGTATGTTCTGGGTGGTCTGGTGTTCGCATGGATCGTCGAGGAGTGGGTGTGGGATTACGCCATTACTGTCACACTGCTGCATGTCGCCCTCACTGTCGCAGGTCGGAAGATCTACACACACACACACACACACACACACACACACTGTAAAAACTATTTAGTCACTTTAAAAAGTGAGTAAAAGCCAGCGTAACTGGGTATTGTTAAGTTGGCTTAATTTTTTTTAATTTTCCACATGGTTCAGAATAACCACTTTAGACAATAAAGTTCGAAAAAAGTTGAATAAAACAAAAGTTATGTGCTTTATTTTTTTATCAAATAATGCATAGAAATTTGTATTTAACAAAACATTTAGCCTAAAATTGACAAAAAATCTAACCTACACATCTGAACAAATTATATTCCAAATTTGAAGTTAATATCTCAAAAAATGAGTTTCAGTAATATTTTTTTTTGCTGCAGTACCAGACACGACCACCAGGATCCCTTTTACATTGGTGAACATACAATGGCGCCCCCTATATTTTGAGGAATATGAACCGTATTTGCTCATACTGTTGACAATATTTGTAATGTAGACGTCAAATTCTGACGCAGTATGGGCAGTTTGGTGGTATTTGATTTGAATTTAGCCTCTAAAAAACATAAAAATTTTACATGTAGCAGATTATTGTGCTTGTTTTACAAAAAAGCAATGGAATAGCGTGGTTTGGCAAGTAATCAGTTGTTTAGTTTTATAGATTCTGCCAGAATAACCACAAGTTTTGTGGAAAATCTCACTCAATTTTGACTCCATATTTCTAAAAACAAGACAATATATTTCAATAGAAAATAATCTTGATTTCACTTCGCAATAAGATTATTTTGCTTACCCTATTGGCAGATTTTTTTGCTTGTTTTATGGAAAAACTATGTAATCACATGGTTTAGCAAGTAATCAGTTGGTTAGTTTTGTAGATTTTGCCAGAATAACCACTTTAGACAATAAAGTTTGAAAAAAAGTTGAATAAAACAAAAGTTATGTGCTTTATCTTTATCAAATAATGCATAATATTTGTATTTTACCAAACATTTAGCCGAAAATTGACAAAAAAATCTAAGCTACACATATGAACAAATTAAATTCCAAATTTGAAGTTGATATCTCAAAAAAAAGTTTCAGTAATATTTTGTTTTGCTGCAGTACCAGACACGACCACCACGATCCCTTTTACATTGGTGAACATACAATGGCGCCCCCTATATTTTGAGGAATGTGAACCGTATTTGCTCATACTGTTGACAATATTTGTAATGTAGACATCAAATTCTGACGCAGTATGGGCAGTTTGGTGGTATTTAATTTGAATTTAGCCTCTAAAAACATCTAAATTTTATATGTAGCAGATTATTGTGCTTGTTTTACAAAAAAAGCAATGTAATAACATGGTTTGGCAAGTAATCAGTTGTTTAGTTTTGTAGATTCTGCCAGAATAACCACTTTAGACAGTAAAGTTTGAAAAAAAGTTGAATAAAACTAAATTTATGTGCTTTATCTTTATCGAACAATGCATAATATTTGTATTTTACAAAACATTTAGCTGAAAATTGACAAAAAAATCTAAGCTACACATATGAACAAATTAAATTCCAAATTTGAAGTTGATATCTCAAAAATAAGTTTCAGTAATATTTTGTTTGGCTGCAGTACCAGACACGACCACCAGGACATTGGTTTTACATTGGTGAACATACAATGGCGCCCCCTATATTTTGAGGAATATGAACCGTATTTTTGAATACTTTATCTTTATCAAATAATGCACAAAATGTGTATTTTACAAAACGTTTCAGCCTAAAATTGACCAAAAAATCTAACCTACATATCTGAACAAATTATATTGCGAATTTGAAGTTGAGATCTCAAAAAATGAGCTTTCAGTAATATTTATGTTTGGCCGCAGTACCAGACACGACCACCAGATGACATCCCGTTTACATTTCTTCGATTTGAATTCAGCCTCTAAAAAACATCTAAACTAAATGCTTCAGATTTTGTGGCAGATTATTTTGCTTGTTTTACAGAAAAGCTACGCAATCACGTGGTTTAGCACTTTAGATAATACAGTTTTGCGTAAAATCTCACTTAATTTTGACTCATTATTTATGAAAACAAGACATTTCTCGTTTGTCTAGTAAATGCTTCTTGATTTGGACTCAACACAAGACAGTGTAGACAACTCTATGGAGATGTGTTTTTCCTTGCTGAAGTGCATGTGATTGTGTTGAATGCTGAATATGTGTAGTATGGCTGTTCTTCAACCCGGGGTTTTTACTTTGGTTTTGCTTTCAGTCATGGCTGATTTTCCCTCAACAGAGCACTGGTGGATTGCTCTCGGTGAGTTTTCATCATGACATATTCATCTATGCCAAATCATTTCAGTGATAACTTGTTGTGCAGTGGTGTAAAGAGTACTGAAAAATCATACTCAAGTTAAAGTATCATTACTTAAAAAATGTAGTGCAATTAGAGTAAAAGTATCTGCTGTAAATATTACTCAAAGTTTGAGTAAAAAGTAGAGCTTTCTAAAGTACTCAGGATTAAAGAGTAATGAGTATTAAGCTGTAAAAAGCTGATGCATTTACATCTAATTTGTGCATGTGAGTGTAAACGTAACATTCTGTAGTGCATCTAGTTATTGCCCAGCAGGCACACAATCTCATATGATGTTAATATTAGGTTAGATTTAGGTTGTGATGTCTGGTGACCAAAATTCAATGTCTAGCCAGCATCTAAGGACAGCGTTATTTTGCTGTCCAATAATAGCATTAGATGACGTTGATATTTGGTCGATTTTAGGTTGTTAGAAAGTAACCAAAATTCAACGTCGAGCAAACATCTTAAACCAACGTCATATTGACGTCAAATACTGACATTTATTCATTAGTTATGGCAACCAAAATTCAACATTTAATAGACGTCATAGTGGTAACGTTCACAACGTCAAGCTGTAACCTCATTAGATGTTGATATTTGGTTGGTTTTAGGTTGGAGCCTGGCTTTGAGTTCTGACGTCAACCTGATTTTCATTTCCAAACAAAATGCAACATCCCCATTGTATTAGGGTACAACGTCAATCTGACGTCATGTTGACATCTTGTGCCTGCTGGGTGTTTAAGGCCATTTCGGTCTTCATACTGTAAACATCCGTCATCTTCTCATCAGTGATGTGCGTCTAAACAGTCTCTAGGTCAGTGCGTGTAAAGATTTTGGACATCTTCTTGGACACTTTTAACACTTTCAAACAGTTTGCTGCAATTATAAAGCGCTCATGTCTTGAGGTAGATCATTATGATGCGATTTACCCTCTGTGTGTGATCTGATTGGACAGGAATCACAGGAATGATTTTTCTAATCCCCCTGGACAAGAGAAAATAAAGCAGTGACTGCAGGTTGAGGAAAAGTAGTAGAGTAAAAGTACCGGTACAGCACTAAAAACATACCCAAGTGAAAGCAAAAGTACACATTTTTACTTAGTAATTAACAATTCCTGCAAAAAATTACTCAATTACAGTCATTTGAGTATCTGTAGTTAGTTACTTTACACCACTGGTTGTTTGTAAAGACCACAACGCTCTGTTGATGTTTATTATAGGTCAAACTTCAAATGAGCTGTGCATTATAAGCATTACTTTCTAATTAAACAAACACTTATTTTTGTAAATATGTAAATATTATATGAGCAATTCCGTGCAAATGTCAACCTTGCCATGAAAAAAAAATACGTTTTTACCAAAATACGGAAACCATTTCTGGGTTGTTTGTGTAAGCAAGTATTTTACAGTACTTTAGAAATACTCAAAAATGCATCTGTCAATGTTTTCAAACTATTCTATTTGATTTACCCAAGTCACACAAATGGTAATTTCACATGCGTCACATCCATAACAGAGAGATGTCACATCCATAACGACACTTTTTCCTCAGAAATGTGAAAATATTAAATAAAATAAAACCAATCATTTTTGTTTTATAGAGAGCCGACTCTAATCCTTTTGATTAGCGTTATTTCTTTTGGTTTGTGCAGTTTAATTCACATAATTTCTACAAAGTGTGTTGTATACTGTAAACTCGCAGACTTTTTTTGTCACATCCATAACGCATGCTTATTTTCCTCATTTAAAGTACAAAACACGTTTACAGATTGATATCTTTCTGCTCCCATAACCCTGTGGCTAGTTGCTCTAGAAAATATAATCAAATTTTTCAATATAATGTTAACATATACTTTCTCTGTCAATTTATGTGTTGAGTTTTTACTGCAAATGTCACATCCATAACGCTGGAATTGCTCATATATTAAATATTATATTCAAGTGGACCCGATTAACATGTCACTAAACTAAAAAGTGTAAATGTTTATTGTTTTATGTCAAGATGTTCAGGTAGACGTTTTAAGACATGCTCAGATGCTGTCAATAAATATGTAAGTTGGCTCTTTTTTTGTGTGATAATTCTTCATCAATAAACAAGAATAACCTGTAATATGTCTCGTATTCAGTGTAAAGTGACACTTTTAGGTACACTACTTGTTACTTTAATTTCCCAAACAGGCATTTTTGGGCAAAGTATTGGTATTGGATCGGTATTGCCGATATTCTCCTTCATTTTACTTGGTATCGGATGGGATAGGAAACCCGTGGTATCGCACATCCCTACTGAATGGGTTCAGAAAGATTGTCACTAAGGCCAGACGGAATCTGCGGACATTTTTGCTATTTCTGCTGAGAATTTTGGTAAACATCTGCGGAATTATTTTGGGAATATCATAACTAAAACCCTCATATGTAAAATAAAAAATAATATCTGTTTAACTTTTTTTATGTTTAAAATGCAAATCTAATTAGATTCACTTTATTTGGTAAACAAAGCCAAAGTCTCTCATATAATATATCTACTAAAAGTCTATAAATATTACTGTACAAACTGTACATAAGTCAGATTTAACAGTTACATATTAGTCAATAATATTTCTGAAGTGAATAAAAAAACGAAATAAATATAGATTTACACACATTTACACAAATAAATAAACAGAATTAATGAACTGTTTTAAAGAACCATTTTATAGTGCAAAGAACCATTTTATAGTGCCTTTATGAGTTGAAAAGGTTCCATGGCTGTTAAAGATTTTTCAAAGAACCATCTACACCACAAAGAACCTTTTAAAGCACCTTTATTTTTAAGAGTGAATGGTAAAACTCAACTTAACTTGAGAGTATTGTAAAAGAATATTGAGTGAATTGAATCTAGCACTGAACTTGAAGTAATCATGGTAATACGCGTGTCTTCTGTCTCGTAGGCTCGGGGTTATTGATGATGATTTTTGGCGGGCAGCTTCTGGCTTATCGACTCTTCAGAAACAACTTTGTGCATCCCGCAGATCTCCAGAACTTCTGACATCTTCAAGATAAACTCTCTCTGTTTTGTATTTACTCAGTTTTTTATGTCAAGGTTTGAAATGCTTTTGTAATTCCTGCACAGTGTTTTACATAATGGATTTGTTTTGAAACTGTCTGCTCATTATGATAAAATAATACCAGAACACTGTGTGGTTTGATGGACTTTATTTAATAATCAGATGGTGAAAGATTCTGTTAATTATTAATCTAGCAGAAACTGTATCTGTGTCTGCCTCATTTTCTGTATATACACCTTACATGATCATTCTTGAATTATCAAGACATTTTGGGTACTTATGAAGTACAAATTATGCTAATTTAGGAGAAACTCATATAATGGATGCTTAAATTGGTCAAACAGTTTAATATACACAATAGATAAGATGCACAAGTTCTTTCCTCTGGATTTAATGGTGGGATGAGATGTTTCAGCTGGAGAACTGTACTGTAGAACTGTAGTGCCGTTATACAGTTTATGCTAATCCCGAACAGCTGCTGTTGTCCTGTAATCGCTCGAGATTAAGTGCATGAAGTATTCGCAGATCCTCAGGAACACGCCACCGCCTCAAAGTGCTCCATTATCTGCTCATTTTTTTTTTACTTTTTATAGATAATTTTTAAATTAATAATTCATTGATTTGTTTGTTTGTTTATTTGATTTTTTATTTACTTGTTGGTTTGTTTGTTTTATTTTATTTGTTTGTTTTAACTTATTTGTTTTATTTGTTTGTTTATTTATTTATCTTTTTGTTTGTTTAATTTTATTTAGTTTTTGGTTTGTTCGTTTCTTTTATTTGTTTGTTTTATTTACTTATTTGCTTGCTTGTTTGTTTTAACTTATTTATTTATTTGTTTATAAAAAATGTATTTACTTGTTTGCTCATTTGTTAATTTATTTTTTACCTATTTTTTATTTATTTATTAGTTAGATTATTTATTTTATTTACTTTTTTATTTACTTGTTTACTAGTTAGTTTTACTTATTTATTTATCTATTTGTTTATTGTTTTATTATTTGTTATGTTGGTGTGTGTGTGTGTGTGTTTTTTTTTTTTTAATACACTACAAAACAAACCATTGTTATACAATAACTTGCTAATTACCCTAACCTTAACCTAATTACCCTAGTTAAACCTTTAAATGTCACTTTAAGGTGTATAGAAGTGTCTTGAAGAATATCTAGTCATATATTATGTCTGTCATCATTTATTCATTCATATTCCTTTCGGCTTAGTCTCTTTATTAAACTGGGGTCGCCACAACGGAAAGAACCGCCAACTTATCATATGTTTTACACAACGGATGCCCCTCCAGCTGCAACCCAGTACTGGGAATCATCCATACACTCTCATTCACACATGGCCAGTATAGCTTACCCAATTCACTTTTACCATCTCTTTGTATGGGGGAAAACAAAGCACCCGGAGAAAACCCACTCCAACATGGGGGGACATGCAAACTCCACACGGAAACGCCAACTGAACCAGTCGGGACTCGAACCAGCGACCTTCTTTCTGCTAGCCTGGATATAGCTGGTTTTGGCTGGGCTCCCAGACTAGATAGGCTGGTTTTAGCGTGTCATCTCTCAGCCTGACCAATCTAAGATCAGGCTGGAAATGCAAAGCCCTCTTTCTCAGCAGTATACTGTATTCACTTTATTTTCCATGCATATCTGACCAGGTTTATTTACTTACACTGTAATGCCTACACTCATTGATCGCTCTCTCTTCAGGACTTTGCACTGACTCTTTTAATTATTTGTGGCCTAAAATAACTGTTTTTCTTAAAACCTATGGCATATTTGCTTCAATTCTTCTGTCTTGCTGAAAAATAAATACTTATAAAATCTTATTTATTATCTGAAAACACACTGTACTCTTAGAAGAAACGTTTATTTTGCAGGAGAATCCACTCTTTCTCCAGTATGTGCTGAGATTTTTCCCTCTTATATACAGAACAGTGGTGCTCTGAGGGTTTCTACTGCTGTAACTGGAGTCAAAACTGCTCCTAAAATGAGCCTCAGTGCTTTATCATGCATAGTTTACAGTGTAGTCCATACACAATGCATTCATAATCTAGGACTGATCACATAAGACCGGTATAAATGCCCTTTCATGACCCTAGGTGCCTTAAATTCCACCTAAATTAGCAAAATGTGTGTTCTGAAGATGATCAATGAACGTCTCGGGGGTTTGGAACGACACCAAGGTGAGAAATATATAACAGATTGTTCATTTTTAGGTGAACTAACCCTTTTATCATATTCATAATCAATCCACATGTCCATTTTTCCTGGTAAATATCAGATAGTTTTTGCTATTGAAAATGTAAATCCTTTCTCAGAGATGGGTTGCGGCTGGAAGGGCATCGGCTGCGTAAAAACTTGCTGGATAAGTTGGCGGTTCATTCCGCTGTGGCGACCCCGGATTAATAAATAGACTAAGCCGACAAGAAAATGATTGAATGAATGAAAAATGTAAATCCTCATTCATACTATATCATTTATACTTCCTCTTTTCCAGATTATTCCATTTTAGACTTATATATATATATATATATATATTCAATATATATATAGGCCACTTATATATAGGCCACTTGAATCCCTGGTGACACTTTTTTCAAAGATGTCATTAATTATTGATTTTTAAATTATATTAATTATGATATTAAATATTAATGGACTCGTCCCTCTTCTCAGGGGAGAGCCACTCTCCTATCTTCTTCTGTTTAATGGTGTTTAATTCTCAGCGCTTATCCCCCCCTAGTGGTAGATGAGCATATTTCACATTCTTCATCTTAAAGCTTTGAGCTGCTGCACTTTTGTGTGTGTGTGTGTGAACAATAATTATATTGTTTGTTACATGCAAATTATACAGGAACTTAAAGATCATTCATTTTCTTTTTGGCTTAGTTCCTTTATTAATCTGGTGTTGCCACAGCAGGAGGAACCGCCAACCCATCTAGCATGTTTTACACAGCAGACGCCCTTCCAGTTGCAAACCATTACTTGGAAACATTCATGCACACTCACACACTTATACACTACGGACAATTTAGCCTACCCAATTCACCTGTACCACATGTCTTTGGACTGTGGGGGAAACCGGAGCACCCGGAGGAAACCCATGCCAACAATGGAAGGACATGCAAACTCCACACAGAAACGCCAACTGGCCCAGCCGAGGCTTGAACCAGCGACCTGGCTGTGAGGCGACACAGCACTACCTACTGCGCCACCGTGTTGCCCATCTTTGCACTTCGTTATTTTAAATACTAATTTATAATCTTTAATGAAATACCATAACCTTTAAAATATCTTTCCTCATTTCTGGTCACATGGAAGTCCTTTAATGTAATTTTTATAACCTCACCCGCTTCAGCTCCTCAAAATAAAGAATGAATGACGACAGTGCAGTGGCAGTATTATTTTAACACTTGCCGTGTAACAACAGTCCTACTCCACCTGCCGGTAGAAACAGGTACTGCTGAACTGCTGACTACACTAAAAATTTTTTCAAAGACGATTCCTGGATTTAATTTTTTTTTTTTTTTACGTCAAGTTGTTGTAAACAATTTATTTGGGCAGAATTTAAACAAACAAATTAAGTTGAGCATTATTAAAATTATTTTGTTTGTTTAAATTCAACACAAATAATTTGTTTGCAACAGTTCTGCATGCAACACTTTTTTAAATACCCGATACAAAAGCTGCGTTAAGTTGAATGCGCGGGAATTTAAGCACTTAGTACTTAGATAACAAAATTATTGTTTTACAACTGTTTTTTTTTTTTTTTTTTGTGCAACATATTACAAAAGATCCCACACCCCTCAAACCCGCAACGCCACTGGTTCTGGTTGAGTTTCAGTTTCCTTTTTGTGGTGATTCTACTTCATGTCCTTCTGGACATGATGGATTTTTTTTCTCCTTCTATTTGAGTTTGACTTGACGGGTGCACCTCATGTGCTTTATTCAGTGCTAAATGTTAATAATGTGAGTCTGAATGCTATTTTGCATCACATTTATTTTCAACACATATCAGTAGAGGTGTAAACCTATACTGGTCTCACGGTTCAGTTCGGTTACGATTATCATGCCTTCGATTCAGTTCAATTCGATATCTCGGTGCATCACGGTGCATTGACGATGATTTCCAAACAGTATTAAATTTTAGGGGGGAGGCTATAACATGCTGTCTGTATAAACACACAGACACACAACACCACACTGTCTCTCATTCAAACACATTCACAAACATAGACAGCACCAAACAAACAAACAAACAAACAAACACAAACACACTTAAGCCCTCGCAACAGGGAGAGCTCGCGCTGAGCTGAGCAGATAAACGGAAAAAAAACTAAAAAAAGAAGCTCTTTTCCGACGGTCCCTTACTGAAAGCTCCTCTCAGCGCGAGCTCTCCTGGCTAAACACATATTGCGAGGGGTTAAACGGAGCAGTGCTCATAATGTCGAGCGAAAAAAAAGAGAAAGACAGCTGTGAAACATAACCAGCTTTGTCTTTTTGTAGGAAACACACTTTAGATCTTTTTAGGGTAAGAGGTTTTTGAGTTATTGCCGTCTAAAACTGAATGTGTGTCAGGAATATCAAAAACAAAACCAACTGAACCGCGCTCATTTCTGGCGCCCCCTGGATATACAGCACCCTTAGCATTTGCCTATAGTGCCGATGCCACGGGCCGGTCCTGAGTTGGTTGAGTGTTGTAAATACTCACGCTCGCCTCCCTCACGACAGAGCGCATAGGAGATAAATGACGTCAGTACATAATAACCGGTTATGATTATTACTATACTGATACCGAATTTTCCGCGTCTGCATCGCGGTGCATCGAAGAAACAATTCATTTTGACACCCCTACATATCAGTGATTCAGCATCTACATTTAATCATGTTGGAGATGTTTAATATGTATTCATTAGATTATAAACCTTACCATTTTGCTGGAGTGCAGCGAGTGCACTATTCAGCCAAACTGCTCATCACTGCAAATCTCATGACATAGCGTGTTAGGACACGGGGTTACCAAGTAACCTAACGTTACTAATGTTACCTAATGTTTACGCTCGTAATATTTATATTATTTGCTAATTAATAACCACCTCATGTGGAACTCTGAATCTGCGTCTCATTTCAGAGTCTGCTGCTGTCCACTGGAGGTCGCATTTTGGTTACGAACACACACTTTGACTGAATAAAATACGCTGTTTCCACCAAGGTAACCCGGGCTGCTGAAATATAGCTGGCTAAACTGGCATTGGGCGGGTTATAGAGACCAAAACAAAGACAGACGCATGTCATGCACATGTTTAAAGCAGAATATCTGACCTCAGCAATGTTTTTCAGATAAACAAGAATAAAACAATCATGAATAATCAGCCAATGCTGTGAGCCACAATATTTTATTTCAAAGCAAAAAAAGATTATTTCACTTACTCAATTGGCTGATTATTTTACTTGTTTTAAAGGAAAACTCACTTCATTTTAACATATTGTTTTAAATTAGACTTTTTTTAAAACCTAAATCTCGAATTTTTTGATATTTGGACTAGAAACAAGACCAAAACCCAAAGTAACTAAGTAAGAACAGCATCTCCTGCGGTGTCAAAACTTCATGAATGATTCATTGCCATTATATATTGTAGGAGTGGATGTGAGCGGGTCAGATGGGTGTGTGTGTGTGGGGGGAGTATGTGTGTGTGTGTGTACCTCAGTCTCTTCATGCTGTACGCAGGGGTCAAACGGCCCTCTGACCTGCACTGCACCTCAGGTCATGGTGACCAAACTGGTCTGTTACCTGCAGCTCTGGTGAGTGCGTATGTTTGTGTGTGTGTGTGTGTGTGTGTGTTTGTGTGTGTGCGGTGCTGTTTTTCTCTTCTCTATCAGCTGCTCGGTGTTCTGATGAACCTGACATATATACTGAGAACCTTAAAAACATCACAGCCTGTGTTTGTGTTGCAAATGCTGCAGGATTTGGGTTTTTTGTTGTGTGTGTGTGTATGTGTGTGTGTGTGTGTGTGTGCGCGTGTGTGCGCGCGTGTGTGTGTGTGTGGTTGTATTTGTGTGATTGTGCTGTGTGTGTGTTTGAATGTGTTTTTCTGTGTGGGTGATTGTGTTTGTGTGTGTGTGTGTGTGTGTGTGTGTGTGTGTGTGTGTGTGTGTGTGTGTGTGTAGCAGAGACTGAAACACCTGTAATGGGTGTGACAGACATAGGAGACATCCAAAACATGCAACGCTGGTTGAGAAACACTGGTTTATAGTATACTACAATGTTTTTGAACCATACTAAAGTACTTAAACTGATCTGTTGTGGTGATTCTACAGTTGCTATGGTAACAACGCCTACAATAAATAATCTGTTGTGGTGATTCTAAAGTTGCTATGGTAACAACACCAACACTAAATACTCTATTGTGGTGATTCTATAGTTGCTATTGTAACAACACCTACACTTTAATCTGTTGTGGTAATTTTATAGTTGCTATGGTAACAACACCTACACTTTAATCTGTTGTGGTGATTCTATAGTTGCTATGGTAACAACACCTACACTTTAATCTGTTGTGGTAATTTTATAGTTGCTATGGTAACAACACCTACACTTTAATCTGTTGTGGTAATTTTATAGTTGCTATGGTAACAACACCTACACTTTAATCTGTTGTGGTAATTTTATAGTTGCTATGGTAACAACACCTACACTTTAATCTGTTGTGGTAATTTTATAGTTGCTATGGTAACAACACCTACACTTTAATCTGTTGTGGTAATTTTATAGTTGCTATGGTAACAACACCAACACTTTAATCTGTTGTGGTGATTCTATAGTTGCTATGGTAACAACACCTACACTTTAATCTGTTGTGGTGATTCTATAGTTGCTATGGTAACAACACCTACACTTTAATCTGTTGTGGTGATTCTATAGTTGCTATGGTAACAACACCAACACTTTAATCTGTTGTGGTGATTCTATAGTTGCTATGGTAACAACACCTACACTAAATAATCATTGTTCATTTGTTAAACTATTGTTCATCATGTGTGGGTGTGTGTGATTGTGTTTTTACTGTGTGTGTGTGTGTGTGTGTGTGTGTGTGTGTATGCGTGTGTGTGTGTGTGTGTGTGTGTATGTAATTGTACTTTGTGTTTGTGTGTGTGATTGATTATGCTTTTTGAGTGTGTGATTGTACTCTGTGTGTGTATGTCTGTGTTTGTGCTTTGTGTGTGCTTTGTGTGTGTGTGTGTGTGTGTGTGTGTGTGTGTGTGCGCGATTGTTTTTTCTGTGTGCGAGTTTTTGTTTTGTGTGTGTGTGTGTGTGTGTGTGTGTGTGTGTGATTATGTTTTCAACTGTACTTTATCAGCAAGAGTTCAGTGTTCAAAGAGAGTGTGTAAAGAACCTGCAGCTGAAACTGTAAGAAAGTGAAGTAAGCAGCATGTTTGCGAGTGTGGAGCAGAAGTGACACCTCTGCTATACAGTCAGCGGATTACATTTCAGTCTATTCTTTAGCTGGCCCGTATCCATTTCAAACCAGAAACCAGAAGCGACATTTCCTTTAGCACAGCACAGAGAGATTTCTGAGGACGACTCTGTGTTTTTAGCTTGTTATTGGAATCTGATGGTTTTTTTTGAGCACTAAAACAAATGATTTATGGGATTTACTTAAAGGTGCAGTATGTGATATTGACACCTAGTGGTTGAGCTAGGTATTGCACTCCTGTATCAAAACACTTTAAGCGCAGGTTGCCAGATTGACAACATCAACAGAAGCGAGTCTGACTATCAAGCCTAAAGCCTGATTTGAGACTGATTTAAGTCGTGCTCTAAATAAAAGCAGCAGCACGCAATAGAAGGAATATTTTCCATATTAAAAGGAGTTTTTGTCCTAACCAACACCTGAAATTTATATATTAGAAACGGCTTCTGTTTCTCACAGCTGGACAACAGAAAACTGACAATGATCAGCTCAGGTGCACCTCATGAGCTTTATTCAGTGCTAAATACTAATAATGTGAGTCTGAATGCCATTTTACATCACATTTATTGTCATACTACTGAAAGAAGCAGCGGATAGTTCAGCTCAGATCTGGACAATAACATAAACCGTCTGTAAATTGAACTCTAGAACTGAGACTCAGTGCAAACCAACACATATCAGTGATTCAGGATCTACATTTAATCATGTTAACGAGGTTTAATATGTATTTATTAGATTATAAATCTTATTATTTTACCGGAGTGCAGTGAGTGCACTATTCTGTGCTTCTGAATGGCTGTGTTTACATTTCTGTCGTGTTTCGTCTGGTGCAAACAGCCAAATTGCTCATCACTGCATGTCTCATGACATAGTGTGTTGTTAAGACAAAGGGTTAATGAACCTGCTCACCTAAAGTTCTAATTATAATGTTTATAATATTTATACGGGGTGTTCACAGGGTCTTAAAAAGTATTAAAAGTTAATTAATTTTCTTTTCAGCTTAGTCCCTTTATTATCTGGGGTCGCCACAGCAGAATGAACCGCCAACTTATCCAGCACATGTTTAACGCAGCGGATGCCCTTCCAGCTGCAACCCATCTCTGGGAAGCATCCACACACTCTTACACCCTATGGACAATTCAGCCTACCCAATTCACCTGTACCGCATGTCTTTGAACTGTGGAGGAGCACCCGGAGGAAACCCACGCGAATGCCTCCCATTCATGCACTGACCGGGCTCAGCCCTCCTTAGCTTCAGTGGGCGACCATGTGAGAGTTGCAGAATGCTAGCTGGCATTTGAAGATAATAGTTGTGATTTATAATGATGATGATCACCAAATCGGACATGTTACTCTTCAAACCTGTATTACTGACCACTGGACAGGTGAAGAATCAGCTGTAGAGGGCACGCAGCTCTGAAAGGCCTGTAAACTGAGAGGTGTTTGAGAGACACAGAGAGGCTGTGAACAGCAGAGGGCAGCAGATCTACAGCTCTGACTTCTCTGCTCTTTCTCTGTCTCTCTGACAGAGAAAAATGGTTGGAAACCAGCCTGGAAGTGGCCAAAATTCCTCTAAAACCAGGCTGGTCGATCAGCTAAAACCAGCCAACCAGCCTAGGCTGGTTTAAGCTGGATTTTTCAGCAGGGCTGCGAATGAAACTTAAGCACAGAACTACTTGAGCAAATATCAGGCAGGGAAGTGCAGTTTAGAGCGTTGAGAAGCCACTGTAGGGTTTTTTCTTCTCTAATATATGAGTTGCCACAAGAAGATGAAGACGAAACGCAATGGGGTGGCGTTTGGAGGCGTGAGACGCTCTTTGGGAACGCAGACAGATGCTCAAGACAGTTCTTGAGGGAATATAATAATAATAATACTGAAGCACCGTGATGACGGACTGTGTGGAAATGTGCTGAAAACCTCTGCTGCAAAGTCCATTAATGAGTCCTATCACACATTTACATCTGAAATGCCAGCCTGATCTCACGAGGAAACGTAAGTATTTTACGTTTTGTCAGTTTAGTGGCAATTTTGAGTTCAGTCGTACGAAAATGTACGATTTTAAAAAGGAGGCGCGGCACCTAACCCCACCCCTAAACTCAACCGTCATTGGGTGATGAGCAAATCGTACTAAATAGTACGAATTAGATCGTACAAATTCATACATATTAGCCACTAAATCAAAAAGTGACGAATTGCCGTGATATTGTGTTGGAAATGCTAACTAAAGCTAGCTATGTTCTCAAAAGTAAATTTATGAGTTAATTTTGGTGCCTAAGTACCTAAATATTACAAATCTGTATCACCCCACTGACATTTTTTGTACTTTTATTTCTGAAATTTGTAAGATATGTTGGTGGATCAACTTCTTTAGGAACCATTCCTGTCTAAAAACCTTGTCTTGACATTATTCCAATAATAACCTAAAACTCTCTTACCAAGACTTTCCCCAAGCCTAAATCTGACACTGATTGTAAACATATCCCTCAAATCTGACTGTTGTTGATCTTGATTCAGGGATTTTCTCTACATGTGAACGCAGATTTTGAGAGCTTGAGCTGGAAAGACCATCTTGAGTCCTATAAAGTGCCTGTGTCTCTAACTCGCAGTGGGAAGAAGTGTATAAACAGTTAAAGTCAGATTTATTCCAAATGAAGTTTGACAGAGCAAGGGAATTTTCACAGTATGCCTGATAATATTTTTTCTTCTGGAAAAAGTCATTTTTGTTTTATTTCGGCTAGAATAAAAGCAGTTTTTAATTTTTTTTTAAGCCATTTTAAGGACAAGAACAAACCATCGTTATACAATAACTTGCCTAATTACCCTAACCTGCCTAGTGAAGCCTTTAAACGTCACTTTAAGCTGTATAGAAGTGTCTTGAAGAATATCTAGTCTAATATAATTTACTGTCATCATGACAAAGATAAAATAAATTAGTTATTAGAGATGAGTTATTAAAACTATTATGTTTAGAAATGTGTTGGAAAAAAAACTTCTCTCTGTTAAACAGAAATTGGGGAAAAAAATAAACAGGGGGTGCTAATAATTCTGACTTCAACTGCATATATATGTGTGTGTGTGTGTGTGTGTGTGTGTGTGTGTGTGTGTGTGTGTGTGTGTGTGTGTGTGTGTGTGTGTGAGAGAGACAGAGAAAGAGCAGAGAAGTTTTAGCTGGTCATCTCCCAGCCTGACCAGCTAAGACCAGGCTGGAAATGGTTGGAAACCAGCCTGGAAGTGGCCAAAACCCCTCTAAAACCAGGCTGGTCAACCAGCTAAAACCAGCCAACCAGCCTAGGGTGGTTTAAGCTGAATTTTTCAGCAGGGAGTAAATCCTGCATCTATCAACAGACATCATGGCTGCCAAAATAATCCTCAGTCTGTGTTGAGAGTGAGACAGAGAGCCAGACGTGCTGGACAAACGGGAATGGAAACGTGTCTGATTGTGTGTTGAGGAACTGAACTAAATAAGTAATGGTTTCCAGCGCTCCTGTGTGGTCTGCGGTCAGCACAACATCATATTTCCTTCCCGCCCCGGCCGACTCAGGACAACTCACAGCAGGTGAAGTCTAGAAGGGATACAGCGGCGGAAACTCACAACAATATCCCACAGCACTGTAAAACAACAATTACTGCTTTTACATCGCCGTGAGGCTTGAGTTAATACAATACAACATAAAGGGTAATTTAATAAATATTATGAAGAACACTCTGTATAATTATGGTTTTTACATTACTGTGAGGGTTGGGGTTGGGTTAGACATTAATACAATTCAATATAAAGGGTAATTTAATAAATAATGAGAATAATACACTGCATAATTAAAGTTTTAACATTACTGTGAGGGTTAAGGTTGGGTTAGACATTAATACAATACAATATAATGGGTAATTTAATGAATAATATTAATAATACTCTATAATTTCAGTTTTTACTTTACTGTGAGGGCTGGGGTTGGGTTAAACGTTAATAAAATACAATTTAATGAGTAATTTTATTAATAAGATGAATAATACACTGCATAATTACTGTTTTTACTTTACTGTGAGGGTTGGGGTTGGGTTAGACGTTAATAAAACACAATATAATGGGTAATTTAATAAATAATGAAAATAATGCTCTGCATAATTACAGTTTTAACATTACCGTTGAGGGTTGGGTTAGACATTAATAAAATACACTATATTAGGTAATTTAATGAATTATATGAATAATACACTGTATAAATATGGTTTTTACATTACTGTGATGGTTGGGGTTGGGTTAGACATTAATACGATACAATATAATGGGTAATTTAATAAATAATATAAATAATACACTGCATAATTAAAGTTTTAACATTACTGTGAGGGTTAAGGTTGGGTTAGACAATAATAAAATACAATATAATGGGTAATTTAATTAATAATATTAATAATACTCTGTATAATTTCAGTTTTTACTTTAGTGTGAGGGCTGGGTTAAACGTTAATAAAATACAATTTATTGAGTAATTTTATTAATAATATGAATAATACACTGCATAATTAAAGTTTTACATTACTGTGAAGGTTGGGGTTGAGTTAGACGTTAATAATATACAATATAATAAATAATTTAATAAATAATATGAATAATACACTGCATAATTACTGTTTTTACTTTACTGTGAAGGTTGGGGTTGGGTTAGACGTTAATAAAATACAATATAATGGGTAATTTAATAAATAATGAGAATAATACTCTGCATAATTACAGTTTTAACATTACCGTTGAGGGTTGGGTTAGACATTAATAAAATACACTATATTAGGTAATTTAATGAATAATATGAATAATACACTGTATAAATATGGTTTTAACATTATTGTGATGGACTGGGGTTGGGTTAGACATTAATAGGATACAATATAATGGGTAATTTAATAAATAATATAAATAATACACTGCATAATTAAAGTTTTAACATTACTGTGAGGGTTGGGGTTGGGTTAGACGTTGATAAAATACAATATAATAAATATTATGAATAATACACTGCATAATTAAAGTTTTTACATTACTGTGAGGATTGTAGTTGGGTTAGACATTAATAAAATACAATATAATGGGTAATTTAATAAATAATATGAATAATACTCTGTATAATATCAGTTTTTACTTTACTGTGAGAGCTGGGGTTGGGTTAAACGTTGATAAAATACAATATAACGAGTAATTTCATAAATAATATGAATAATACACAGCATAATTAAAGTTTTAACATTACTGTGAAGGTTGGGGTTGGGTTAGACGTTAATAATATACAATTTAATTAATAATTTAATAAATAATATGAATAATACACTGCATAATTACTGTTTTTACTTTACTGTGATGGTTGGGGTTGGGTTAGACGTTAATAAAATACAATATAAGGGGTAATTTAATAAATAATATCAATAATACTCTGTATAATCGCTGTTTTTACATTAATGTGAGGGTTGAGGTTGGGTTAGATGTTAATGAAATACAATATAATGGATAATTTGATAAATAATATGCACAATACTCTGTATAATTGCTGTTTTTACAATACTGTGAGGGTTGGGAATTGTGCAGATGTTAATAAAATACAACAAAATGGGTAATTTAATAACATAAAGAGTTCATGTTGGCTTTCGTCTGCAGCTGTATCCCTTCTAGCACCAACTCTCACACCAACCGACTGGGTCACATTTTTCAGGGAGTAGGGTGTCATTTAATCTCACACATTGTTGACACACAAAAGGCAAATCACAGGCAAATGAAGCAAACCTCAGACCTTTTAACTGAATGCAGACGTCTTAAAGCCTCAGCTTGAGGTTTGTGTTGGCTCTTGTTATGCATGTGTTTTAATAAATGAGTACACAAATTCTCCAGCAGGATAGCGCTCCTCTCATACTTCAGCCTCAAGTTCCTGAAAGCAATGACGGTCAATGTGCTCCAGGATTGGCCAGCCCAGTCACCAGACATGAACAAAATCGAGCATGTTGTTTTTATTTAAGTGTTTTACCTTTCTTTTAAAGATTTTCAGTGACCAAACTCTTATTTTAATGAATTTAACTGTTTGATAAAACCATTTTGTTTAAATCCAACAGAATATATTGGCTATATTCGCTCAGAAATAGATACGAATATTACTTTTCAAAAGAGGGAGTAGTCATTTATGCTGAGCACTGCATTTCTATCCTTACATACAAACAAAAACACGAAGTTGCTGTGTTGCCTCACAGCAAAAGTTCGTTAGTTTGAGCCCCCCACAGTCCAAACACATGCGGTATACATAAATTGAATAAACTAAATTGGCTGTAGACTGTGAGTGTGTATGGGTGTTTCCCAGTACTGGGTTGCAGCTGGAAGGGCATCTGCTGTGTAAAAGTTATGCTGGATAAGTTGGCTGTTTATTCTGCTGTGGAGACCCCTAATAAATAAGGGACTAAGCTGAAGGAAAATTAATGAATGAACTAAATGTGAACTAATAAGGACATCACTATTGTGCAGTAGATTGTATCTACTGTAAGATAAAATAAAAAACAGCTCAAAAAGTAGATTTAGTTTATTTTTTATGAACTTTTTTTGTAAATTATCACATTTCTAAAGCTTTTTTGTTTTATTTTCAAATTAAATGTTTAAAGTATGATTAAACCACTAAAATTAAATGAAGTATTTACACACACACACATATATATAGGCTATGTATGAATACTTAAGAAATAATATACTTATTCAATAATATAATTAATAATAATTAAAGTTGTATCATCCATAGTATATATACACAAACTCAAAGCTTGCTGCATTTTGTGAACAATTCACTGAATCAATTTCACGTTAATATATACACTCACTGGCCACTTTATTAGGTACACCTTACTAGTACCTGGTTGAACCTCTTTCTGGCTTCAGAACTGCCTTAATCCTGTCACATAGATTTAACAAGGTACTGGAAATATTGCAGTTTTGCTCCATATTGACATGATAGCATCACGCAGTTGCTGCAGATTTGTCGGCTGCACATCCATGATGTGAATCTCCCGTTCCACCACATCCCAAAGGTGCTCTATTGGGTTGAGCTCTGGTGACTGTGGAGCCCATTTGAGTACAGTGAACTTTATTGTCATGTTCAAGAAACCAGTCTGAGATGATTCACGCTTAATGACATGGTGTGTTATCCTGCTGGAAGTAACCATCAGAAGATGGAGACACTGTGCTCATAAAGGGATGGACATGGTCAGCAACAATACTCGGGTCTGTGGCTTTGACACGATGCTCAATTGATACTAATGGGCCCAAAGTGTGCCAAGAATATATCCTATATCCCTCACACCATTACACCACCACCACCAGCCTGAACCGCTGATACAAGGCAGGACGGATTCATGCTTTCATGTTGTTGATGCCAAATTCTGACCCGACCATCCGAATGTGGCAGCAGAAATCAAGTCACTTAAACCCCTTCATTCTGATGCTCGCTTTGAAATGCAGCAGATCCTCTTGACCATGTCTACATGCCTAAATGCATTGAGTTGCTGCCATGTGATTGGCTGATTAGAAATAGGCATTGACGAGAAGTTGAACAAGTGTACCTAATAAAGTGGCCGGTGAACATGATTATCATACAATGGCCCTAACTTCTAATATTCAATTTGTAATATCAGGCGCAGTAGCAAAGATAATAGCTTTGTTTAATTGTACCTTTCACATCAACCTGACTGATAAACACGAGATGTCATCATTAATTAATGGAAACAAAGTCATTAAATTAATACACATGAGTCGGTAACAGAAATACAGTAAGAGGTAGATCGCTGGGGATTTTAACAGTAGATTCTCTCCGCAACTGTTTTAAAAAATGATGATAATCTCTGACTGGAGTGTTAGGGCCTTATAATAAGCTCCAAAAATAAAACTATTATTTTCAGGACTATGACGTATCTAATGCATATTGATTACGTTACCTGGGTTGCTTAGTAACTTGCTTGAGCGTTCAGATATGCAATGCTATTAAAGGAACAGCTCACCCAGGTAAATGTACCCACTATTTACTCACTGTCAAGTGTTTCCAAACATTTATGAGTCGTTTTTTTCTGTTGAACACAAAATAAGATATTTTAAAGAAAGGTAAAAAACAGGAAACCCCTAGTAAAGAAAACAAAACAAATAGGCTACTATGAAAGTCGTGAAGGTTTCCAGCCTTCTTCAAACTATATTATCTTGTAGAAAAGGAAGTAATACACATTTAGAATATGTAAATGATGATATGCCTTTTATTTCTCGGCGAACTATCATCATGAGTCAAGCTTTTCATTGAAAAAAAGTCTGCATTTGAACCAATCAGCTTTGAGCGTGACCTAGCACGATTCATATTCATAATTCTAGTCTATGATTGGCCATGCGGCCGCGAGGAGGGCGCGGCTAGCTGCGCTACAGTGATGATTATTCATGTTGTTAGGGGAGAGCCCAGCAGCAGCAGCTCGGCCGAAGTTACAGCGAAACTTCCACAACAACATTAATAATGTTTCGCTGAAAAAGATGAGTCGCCAGCAGGACGTCGTGTTGACCGCATACACCAGCAACTCCGAGGCCGTACTGGCGGTTAAAGAGCCGGCGGAGTTTCCAGCAGCGAGGTGAGTTTTCGCGGTAACCCATTTATTTATTACGTTAACGTTACCCAGCGCACTGTGCACTATTTATGGCAACTGTATCTGTAGGCTGTGTCCCTAAGCACAGAGAGCAGCCTAGGTAGACATTATAGGGGGTAAAGTTTGTTTTATAATCGCACATTCGGACTTTCTCCTTTTTTAATATGACTTTAGTAGTTTTCTATATAGTGAAATCGTATTACGGGTGATGGAAATGCTTGAATTTTGTTTTTAGTGTTTGAAAGGTGCTTAGATTTAGAATAAAGCGGTTGACAATGTATTTGTGTTGGCTTTATAATAAGTTGATTCTATTATGTGAGTTATGATGCTATTATTATGATGTTGGGGAAAGTTACTTTTGAATGTAACGAATTACAATATTGAGTTACTCCCCCAAAAAGTAACTAGTTGCGTTACTCAGTTACTTTTCGTGGTAAGTAATGCGTTTCCTATGTAAATGTGTAATTTGCCACACTTGTTAAGTGCTGTAAAAGGATGAAAATGCATCTGGAATGTGCTTAAATGTGTAAGAATGCTGATATTAGCAGACAATGATTATCAAAATACAACATTTGCTGTGTTTCCATCCAAAGATGCAAATTAAAGTTTTGCACAATATCAAGATATGAGAGTAAAGCTGTGTTTCCATCCAATCAGTCAAAGAGAACAAAATCGTCACTTTCTGATTAACTGGCGGCAAATATCAAAAGTTAAAACGTAACCCATTTATTTATTATGTTACCCAGCGCACTCTGCACTATTTATGGCAACTGTATTTGTGGGCTGAGTCCCGCACAGTGAGCAACCTAGGTAGACATTATAGGGGGTAAAGTTTGTTTTATATACCCACATTCGGACTTTCTCTGTTTTTAATATGACTTCAGGAGTTTTCTATATAGTGAAATAGTATTACGGGTGATGGAAATGCTTGAATTTTGTTCTTAGTGTTTAAAAGGTGCTTAGATTTAGAATAAAGCAGTTGAAAATGTAATTGCATTGGCTTTATAATAAATTGATTCTATTATGTGAGTTGTGATACTATTATTATGATGTTAGGGAAAGTTACTTTTAAATGTAACAAATTACAATATTGAGTTACTCCCCCAAAAAGTAACTAGTTGCGTTACTTTTTGTGGTAACCTATGTAAATGTGTAATTTGCCACACTTGTTAAGTGCCGTAAAAGAATGAAAATGCATCTGGAATGTGCTTAATATGCCAAGTTTTTTGAGTAGGCTTGTATTTTACAGTGCTTAAAAAATACTCAAAAATGTCTTCATCAGTGTTGTCAAACTATTATATTTGATTTACCAAAGTCACACAAGTGGCAATTTCACATCCGTCACATCCATAACAGCGATGTCACATCCATAATGAAGTTTTTACCTCAAAAATCATAATTTAAATCAAATAAAATCAGCCTTGTTTGTTCTATAGTTATCCAACTCTTATCCTTTTTAATTAGCATTGCTTCTTTTGGGTTGTGTTGTTTATTTCACCAAAGGAAATAAAACAACCTGTTCCTAAAATGCACCAGAGGCGGCTATATGAAGAGCATCTTACTAAAAAATCAACTATAAGAAAGGTCAGTAAGACTAAATCTAGTAGCTAGCAACAGCAAAGAACAATTTCAGAGTTGTTTGCAGCTGTTACACCATATTAAAAAACATCTCGAAGGCACCAGGAGATAACTAGTGCCATAACTACTGTTTGCTCTAGAGAAAAGTTTGTGTTTAATTTCTGAATATTAATACACACATTTGGATTTTTGTTGGAGTTGTCAGTTTCTTTATTTAACTAACACTCACTGCATTTTGCAAGAAGCTATGAAACAGAATATTAAGCTGAAGCTTGACTACAAAATTAAATCGCAAATCGCAAATCGCAATCGCAATATCTTTCAAAAACTTTGCTATTCGATATTTTCCCCAAATTGCACAGCCCTAGTTTCCATCAGCTGATTTTTTATGCGCATATCCTAAATGCTCATAACAATAGGTGGAGGGAAACGTAGCTATTGTTTACAGATCAACTTAATAGTGCCAATGTTGTTTTGAAGTCAGCCTTGCGTGCGATTTCAGAGCAAATATTCAAAGCAGCGTTGGAAACAATACAGAGAAGCTCATAAAAGTACATCATTATAATTAATCAGTATTAGCCTTTTAAATTTAAACTTTACTATTTTATTGAATGCCAAAGTCCGAATGTGTGAATATGAAACCAACTTGACCTCAGTTACATAGACATCTAGTAGACAGTGCTGTTGTTTTGAGACTTGTGCTGAGCTCAAAGGTCTGCGTTTGTTTCTGAATGGACAGATCAGGGAGATTCTTGCTTTGTTTTGGTGTTGTTAAGGCTGTTCTGGATGTTTTAGTTATGTTTAAAGGGACAGTTCAACTAAAAATAATTATATTCTGTCCTCGTTTACTCTCCCTTTCCTTGTTTCAAACTTGTTTGATTGTTGAAGAAAGCTGGACACCTCTAAACATCGATTTTCGTAGTATTGTTTTGTGATGGAAGTCAGTGGTATTGAGGTAAAGTTGGTTTTATATTAGGGTACTATATAGTGTGATATGATTATAATTTATCTAGATGAATTATAAAGCTAGAAATAATACTTTAGGTAGAATTTTATGATGTTTTTGCAGGGGAGAGTGTCTGAATACCATATAATATCAGCAATGAGCAACAGATAAATGAAATAAACAATGATTTTTGATTTTTATGGGAAGTCAATAAACAGGAACAGCATTAAATAATCAAATGTACATTTACATTGTATTGTTTTCTTTGTGTAAATTATTACAGTGGCGTGAAAAAGTGTTTGCCCCCTTACTGATTTCTTATTTTTTAGCTTGGTTGTCACACTTTTACTGTTTTAAATTATCACACAGATTTACAAATTAGTCAAATATAACACAAGCAAACACAGTTTTTAAATGAAGATTTATATTATTAAGGGAAAACAAAATACAAAACATAGCCCTGTGCGAAAAGCCCTCTAAATCTAATAATTGGTTGGGCCGCCCTTAGCAGCAACAATTGCAATAAAAACGTTTTTGATAACTTGCAGTCAGTTTGTTTCAGCGCTGTGGAGGAATATTATCCCACTTATCTTTGCAGATTTGTTGTAATTCAGCCATTTTGGAGGGTTTTCCAGCATGAACCTCCTTTTTAAGGTCATGCCACAGCATCTCAATTGGATTCAGGTCAGGACTTTGACTAGGCCATTCCAAAATCTTCAGTAAGATTTCAGTCAGGGGGCAAAAACACTTTTTTTACACAACTGTAAATACAGTACAGTTAATGTTTAGGCTGCACATGTTTAATCTATTATCCCCCAAATGCCTTAAATTAGCTCGAAATATAAATTAGCTTACTTATTTACAAGGGCTCTAGCTGTTCTATGTCTATTACAGAGAAACAAATTTGGTTAAAGCCTCTGACAGCAGTGAATAGGGTTTTTGAAGCTCCAGAAAGTGCACCCAAATGAAATCCACACTGGTTAATCAAGGCCTTCTGAAGCAAAGCCATGGGTTTTTATAAGAACAAATCCACATTTAAATACTATATAATCTAGTATGTGTGGCGATTGAGTCTACATTATTTAATATAACATCATTTGGATTATATACGTCTGAAAGTAGAGAGGAATATACAGCTACAGTAGGAAATATTTGATTTATTTTTTCATTTGTGGGTGTGCTGCTGTTCCTTTTCAACGATATATCTTGAAGGCAAAATTATTAGCTGCGAAATTTAAATTCTTGATCAGATATTTCCCAAGTGCTGTTTAACAGAGAGAAGGTTTTTTAGTAGTCATTTAGCAAGATATTCAGCTTTAAGTGCAATTTAAATGCTTCACTATGTTAATTAGGCAGCTGTTAATTAGGAGCTACAAACGCCTGTGTGTCAGTATAGTGGCAGATTCAAAACTCTAATAGTTGATTGCTGCTTCTCACTTAGGGCTGTTTATGCTAATGAGGGAGAGATGGTTACTAGTGGGCGGGGCTTTCCCCCTCTGATGACACGTACAAAGGGAGAATGTCAAGCAAACTGTTTCTGCAGACTGTTTTCATCAAGTCTAATTATAAATAACACAATTAATATTTTTTTTTTTTCATTTGTAGCTGGTTCTATTAAATCTATATATTTTATCTTATTTTTTCCTCATTTGTTTGAATGGTTTTCTATTGGTGGATCTCCTGTGAGTTTGATCCTGCCCTCATGCCAGTAAACACCAATCAGAGAAGAGATGCTAATGAAGAAGGAAGTCATTCAGGATTATGACTGTAGCGAATTAAGTTAATAAAATTATGAATATTATTAATTAATAATAACAAGTTAATATTTATTATGAATATTTAAATTAACTTTATCGTTATCAGTAGCAGAATTCTGTCAACAATCAACTGCCTGCAGGACTACAACTCCCATGTTTCTGTCACAGTCATCAAAATACAGCTTTGTTTGTTGTAAATGCACGCCCTCTAGTGGACAAAATCACATGCTGAGCCTTTAACTGCTTCTGTAACTAGTGACCAGTTGAATTATCAATATGTTTGTATGATCCAGCATCAAGCCCATATTGCAGATTAAGCACAGACTAGCTGCACAGAACAGGTCGTGCTGGTGCTGCTGTGGTGTGTGTGTGTGTGTGTGACGTCAGGCTTCAATGTGTGTTGATTCGGGACGCAGGTTGATGTGTGTGTGTCCTCAGACGGAGATCAGGTTTTCTCCACATTCAGCAGCTTCAAACAGTCGACTCTGCTGGATCCTGCTGGCCGGAGCACTGTCTGAAGAGAAGGTCTCTGTGTGTGTGTGTGTGTATGTGCACGCACGTGTGCGTGAGTTAGTTTGAGTTGAGTTTGTGTGTATGTGTGAGAGAAATTGCGTCTCTTAGTGTGTGTGAGTTTGTTGTGTGTGTGTGTGTGAGAGAGATAAATGTCTATTTGTGTGAGTGTGTGTGTGATGGAGGGTTGTGTGTATGTTTCTGTATGCGTGAGTGTCTGTGTGTGTGTGTGATGAAAAGAGAATGTATGTTTGTGTGTGTATGTAAACATGAGTGTGTTTGTGAGGTTGTGTGAGTGTGTGTGAGTTTGTCTGTGTATACTTAAGTGACAATTAGTGTGTTTCCGTGTGTGTCTGTCTGTGTATGCATGTTTGTTTTTGTGTTTATATGTGTGTGTGTGTGTGTGCGTGTGTATGTGTATACAGTATGTGCACTTATGAGTGCAACTGCGCGTGCATGTGTGTGCGTGTGTGTGAGCAAGTATATGCACGTTTGTGTGTGCATTTGTGTGTGCATCTGTATGTGTGTGCGTGTGCATGTTTGTGTGCGTGAATGTGCGTGTGTGTGTGTGTGTTCATTGTACTCCATCCAGCTGGTCTTTTTCTGTCTGCTCTGCTTCTGCCTGTTGCTGATTGGTTGTTTGCAGACTCATTTAGTTTCAGCAAACTAAGGCATGTTTAAAAACACACACACGTGATGTCTGTGGGACTTTACACATGACAACTTAAGCTGAATCTCACAGAGAAACATGTCTGCGCCAGCTCAGATCAAAGGAAACAATTGTCTTTTTTTTAAAATCGGCTGTTAGAGATTGTGTGTGTGTGTGTGTGTGTTGTGTTGTTATAACTGAACTCAGGTCTCTCCTGTGTATGTCTGTGATGCAGAAATGCAGTGTGTTTTCTGTGTTACGCGGCAGAAAGAGTGTGTTGAAGTCCTGCGTCTGTCAGACAGGTCACTGATAGCGATGCTTGCCTTCACACTCAACATGAACCTGTTGTTTATCATCTGATGGTGATGTGAAATGTGGGAGCAGTGTGAAATGTGCCCAGACAGAGGCTGAAATCTCTCAGTAGTTCTGCCCTTCCTCAGTGTAGATGAACATCAGCTGCTTCAGTCCAACATCTACATTAGCAGGAGGATGAAGATGAACCCAGGGTGGACATTTCAGCAAGACAATGATCCAAAACACAGCCGAGGAGACTCTCCGATGCTTTCAGAGAAAGAAAATCAAGCTGTAGAATGGCCCAGCCAATCACCTGATCCAAATCCAATAGAGAATACAGAATAAAGATCAAATACAATATATATATATATATATATATATATATATATAGGAAAGGTGGAATTTATAATAAAAGGAAATAAAAAAAAAGACTTGTAAAAGTTTCATGATGCCTGAATAAATTACAAAATTGGAGTAAAAAAATTAATTAGTTCAGTCAAAAAAAAGTTAAATTAAATAATAGTTTTGGGGTATAAATTTAAAGGGAACTGTGTGTGTGTGTGTGTGTGTGAGAATATAAAGAATGTAAAGTATCCTTGATTTCAGGTCTGTGCAGGTTTGTGTGATGTGCAGTTCACGATAATCAGATCATCACTGTGAGGAGCAGGAATGAGTGTGTGTGTGTGTGTGTGTTTCTTTGTGTTGTTCTGTTTGATGGTTTGACCTGCACTGACATGGTAAACATCTCTCTGTGTCTGTGGTATTGCATAATGAGTATTTCATCTGCATGCTTTGAGCTCATTGTGTGCGTGTGTGTGTGTGTGTGTGTGTGTGTGATGATGTTGATAATGTATGTGTGTGTGAAGGGTGTTACCGCCGGCCCAGTGAACATGACTAGTGCTCGACATCTCCTTCAGCTACACGCACACACACACACACATGCACACACACACGCACACACACACTGTACAGAATCAACAAGCGTTATCACTTTTCCATTGACACGGCACACAGTCGTCCTGCACCTATGAGTCTGCTTTGGAAAGTTCTCCTGAAGATAATAAATGCTGAGCTTGTCTGCGATACGGTATGAGACATGGAAGCTAGATGCTTATCACACCTTAGAATGCCCATCAGCCAATCACGGCACACCTTAGAATGCTCATCAGCCAATCACATCACACCTTAGAATGCTCATCAGCCAATTACGGCACACCTTAGATTGCTCATCAGCCAATCACATCACACCTTAGATTGCTCATCAGCCAATCACATCACACCTTAGATTGCTCATCAGCCAATCACATCACACCTTAGATTGCTCATCAGCCAATCACATCACACCTTAGATTGCTCATTAGTCAATCACATCACGCCTTAGAATGCTCATCAGCCAATCACATCATGCCTTAGAATGCTCATCAGCCAATCACATCACACCTTAGATTGCTCATCAGCCAATCACATCACACCTTAGATTGCTCATTAGTCAATCACATCACGCCTTAGAATGCTCATCAGCCAATCACATCACACCTTAGAATGCTCATCAGCCAATCACATCATGCCTTAGAATGCTCTTCAGCCAATCACATCACACCTTAGAACGTTTCAGTCCATCACACCTTAGAATGCTCATCATCCAATCACATCACACCTCAGAATGCTCATCAGCCAATCACATCATACATCATATCATATTGCACATCAGCCAATTACATCATACCTCAGAATGCTCATCAGCCAATCACATCACACCTCAGAATGCTCATCAGCCTATCACATCACACCTTAGAATGCTCATCAGCCAATCACATCACACCTCAAATGCTTATCGGCCAATCACAGCACACCTTAGAATGCTCAAATGCTCAATGTTTGTATTTGTGAAAAGTGGGGACATTACATAGGTTTCTATACATTTTATACTGTTCTAACCATATATTGTATTGCTCTCACCCCACCCTACCCCTAAACCCAATCATCACAGGAGACTGTGTGCAGCTTTACTCTCTGATTAAACTCATCCGTTGTGATTTATAAGCTTTTTGAGAAATGAGGACGTCACTAATGTCCTCATATTTCACCTGCTTTTTGTAATCCCTGTGTCATACCCATGCCATAATACAGATTTGTGCCCTGATATGTCACAAAAACACGTACACACACACACACTTGTTTTTTTGTATCGTTCTTGAAGGAAAGGTCAGTCGCCGCAGTCCTCGTATAATAGTTTCCTCTGGAGATCCCGCTTTGACTGGAGTCTGGCCAGTTTCAGCCGTTCCTATGGAGAAAGCAGCGGGATTCCAGAGGACTGCCAGAAACAGAGTTAGTCCCTCTGAAGAAGGCCTCTGAACAGCAACACTTAAAGCAGATGGGAGAAGTCAAATCTTGTGTCCTCAAGAAAACAAAACAACCAGTGCTTAACCCTATACACTGTGAATGCTAGAGGTCTTCTCAGGTCCTGAAATCCGGACTCGACCAGAATCAATCACTCAATCACACTCTGAAATAGGGTTGGGAGATGTCGACCAATCTGGCATCATACGATGTCTAATGTGAAACATCACGATGGACAATGGCATCGTCATCATGGGTGAAGGTGAATGAATTATTTATGAATAATTAATTAATTCATAACAAATTAGTTAATTGTAGTCTACCATTTCAACTACCTGACCCGCATGGTCTTTGTTTTACCCATAAACAAATCAGATATAGACCTTTTTCATGGCTGCTGCATGGAGGGCGCCATAGCGACCTGCGTCTTCCGGTAGAATGCTAAAAACTTCCGTTTACAGCGTGTACAGCTGGTCATTTGCGCTCCGAAAATGGGTTTCAATAACGTTTTTAATGGATAACAGAGTGTTTTTGTGACGCACAACTTAGAAATGTGTCTGTTAAAGCCGTTATAATCTGTCACATGTGGTTCAAGCGCGTCAGAAATACGAGAAAAACGTTCTCCTAGTTCACGTGTCTGCCGTCAGAAATACAGTGTGTGTGTGCGTTCCCGGCCTGTCAGCTGTTAGCTCAGCGGCTCTTTAACACACACACACACAGAGAGAGAGAGAGAGAGAGAGAGAGAGAGAGAGAGAAAGAGAGAGAGAGAAAACCAGAGTACTGGCATGAAACTTAACAGGTATGAAAGTTGTGCAGTTTACAAAAATGAGCAATAAAAGTCTGTTATTGATCCTCTGCTGCTGATTTGCTGTTCATTCTAATCGCGAGCCGTTTGTGTATTTCGTGTGTTGTTTTTACCACGGTTTGTGTTTTTCTGTCATTTGGAAATGACACTAGCCTATATTTTCACTTTGTCACAGTTATTAAATCAGTGTGTCAGTGGCACAGTACAGACTACGTGTGTGTGTCAAACATTTTGGTGAATGACATTTGTTTGGGCTGGTTATATATCTGAAATAAAGAGAAAATGTTGACTTTAGCGATGACGAGGCTTCATTTAAACTGCAGAAGATGCCGTCTGACAACGAGGGGGAAACGCCTCACAGCAGCTGTTTTCCATCCTATTAGATCACATTTCTCTAAATGATCAGTCCAGGAGATGCTGCTGATGGACAACAGGATCAGTTCAAAGAGGATAAAAGCAGGTAAAATAGATTAAAACTATCGTTTCAAAGCTGTCCAAATGTGACTGTTCACACGCATCAGCTGCCGACCGGAAGTTCTTCGCATTCTCCTTGCGCATACACGCAAAGCATAATGGGTAATTTTGCGTTCCAAGAAAAAGGTCTATAAATAAAGATAAGTTGCACAATAATTTTAGCGAAATCCTCGGATACTGTTGGTTGTGCACCCTTTTTACCGACCAACCGCCCGTGGAAAAAATGATTGACAGGTGTTAATTTGTGTGCAACTTATCTTTATTTATTTCTGATTTGTTTATGGGTAAAACAAAGACCATTCGGGTCAGGTAGTTGAAACGGTAGGCTACAATTAACTAATTCGTAGGCCCACACAGAATCTGCGCAAGGAGAATTCTGCAGATTTTTAGCCCATTATTAATTCTGTTTATTTACTTGAGTAAATGTGTAAATCAGAATTTATTCAGTTTTTATTCAGTGATTTATTACTTTTTATTTAATATATTAAGGTTTTAGTTATGATACGCCGCTAAATACTCCCAAATTAATTCTGCAAAAATCCGCAGATTTTTACCAAAATTCTCTGCAGAAATCGCAAAAAACGTCCGCAGATTCCGTCTGGCCCTGCTAATTCGTTATGAATTAATTATTCATATTCATTATCCGCCAATGACGACCATGCCATCGTCCATCGCAATGTTTCACAATGGACATCGTACGATGCCAAATTGGTCGACATCGCACCTAATCTAGAGCTAAAAATTAAACACTAATGCTGGGTGACCAACTTGCACTAGCAACTCAGAATTTGTCCTTCAGTCATTCACATGGTCTGAATGTTTGCACTTTGGCATAGTTTATTGCTAGTATAATAGTATGATGTAAACTTGTTTTAAGTATACCAGAGTCTTTAGTTTTGAGCGAGCTCAATGCCTCAGCAAGTGGCTGATTGGGATCCAAATAAACTCAAAAACCGTCTAGTCCTCTTTCTCTCTGTGAAACTGCTGCCGAGAGCAGGTTTGAGCGTGTTCTTCTGTCTGACCTTTAGCATGCGTCCCCAGTCCCCCACAGCACAAACCCTCAGTTAATAACTAAACCATCAACCGGCCACACTAACTGTTTATGGCAGAGGAAAGGTTGTTGAAGAAAGCCAACCGTTCGCTCTTCTATATTTGCAGTGGATGCCATTATTATCTCCTTGTGTTTGACTGGCTGCAGGGAGAAGCGAAGACGTGTGATTTATTAAAGAGTCAGTTCTGTCTGGATTCTCTTATTTTAAAGACACACTGAGTCAACATTGCTGGCAAAGCTATTTCTAGCTGATATTCTTCTTTTTCTTCTTCTTCAGAGAGTATAAATAGTGCCGTTACACTGATGTTGACCAGACAAACACTGTTTCTGTCATCAGAGCATTAAAAGAATGAAGAGTGATAGAGATTTCATTTTTATTTACGCACATTTTTCTACATTTCACACATATAGACTACCTAAGTGTTAGAAACAACAAATAATAACATGACTTATAGTATCATTTGGTATTATATAAGTCACTTATATGAAAGGCCTCTAGATGACGCTTATTAGACCACAATAAAATATGATCATGCCTTGATTATTACTGATTTCATTAGGACAGTAAGGTCTGACTCTGCTTAGACTAAAGTCTCATCACTGAACAGAAATAATGTCCAGTATAGAATATAAAGTCCTGCTGCAGTGGAGACAGAATGAATATTGTGTCTGACTCCATCATGAGCTTGGAGGACTGCATCCATACATCTCTGCACTGACTCAAATCACTGATTAATAAAGTCATCTGGAATGAAGAAGAAAGCGTTCAGCAGGACTCCTAGAGTTTATCAAGACTGTTTTGATTCATCTTCAACGCCTCCTCCTTCATCTTACCCCAGACATGCTCAATAATGTTCATGTCTGGTGATTGGGTGGGCCATTCCTTGAGCAGCTTGACCGTCTCTGCTTTCAGGAGCTTTGATGTGGAGGCTGAAGTATGAGAAGGAGTGCTATCCTGCTGGAGAATTGTCCCTCTCCTGTGGTTTGTAATGTAATGGGCAGCACAAATGTCTTGATCCCTCAGGCTGTTGATGTTGATCATCCACTCTGCAGATCTCATAGTCCCAACCCATGATTTTTCCTACACCAAACTTGACTGATTTCTGTGAGAATGTTGGGTCCATGCGGGTCCATATATATTTATTTCTGGCATCCATCTGTCCATCCATCCATCAATCCACCTTTTTTGTAATGTTTTTGGGAATTATTTAGTTTTTATTTCCTGTTTTCCTTATTTAGTCATTTTATAAAAAACTTCTTGATTCTTTCACCCTTAGTAATCTCTAACAATTTGTGTTTTAGGAGGCAAAAGTGCTTTTTTAGCTCAACTATAATTCTGATATATATATATATATATATATATATATATATATATATATATATATATATATATACATATATATATATATATATATATATATATATATATATATATATATATATATATACATATATATATATATATATATATATACATACATATATATATATATATATATATATATATATATACATATATATATATATATACATATATATATATATATATATATATATATATATATATATATACACACACACACACACATATATATATATATATATACATATATATATATATATATATATATATATATATATATATATATACACACACACACATATATATATATATATATATACATATATATATATATATATATATATATATATATATATATATATATATATATATATATATACATATATATACGTATACATATATATATATATATATATATATATATATATATATATATATATATATATATATATATATATATATATATATGTATGTATGTATGTATGTATGTATGTATATATATATATATATATATATATATATATATGTATGTATATATATATATATATATATATATATATATATATATATATATATATATATATATATATATATATATATATAATAAAATCATGCACACATATACTGAATGAAACAGATGTGACCTCTTGTCTTTGTCACTTATTCTTCTTTCTGAAAAACAGTGAAATAGAGCAGTCATCATTTAGTCTGACCCATCTGCACAAGACAACCTCTAAACACTTGAAGAGATTCAGGATGCAGAATCGGCTCATTTATGGTGTTTACTGGTGTTGTGTACGCCGTATTAGGAGGAGGAGGAGAATGAATGACTCTTTCTTTTCTTTCTTCAGCCTCCGCTCTGATGGCACATTACTGACTGTGATTCATCCAAAGAGATGCTCTTTATAATCAATTCAACACGGATTTACATGTCATATTTTTGTGAGCAGTATATTTAATAATACTCTAAGTATTTGACCACCTTTGGAAAGAAATGATCATTATTGTGGAATGTGTTGCTTAATATGATAAAAAATACATTTGCTTCAAGTCAAAATTAAAAACTGGCCTTTTCAGATATTTTAATGACATATAAAAAACTCCAGACGCTTGAAATTGTCAATTTGTATTCATATATTGAAAACACAACTCATAAATGCACAGATCCAATTCATTGATTCAGAACACAATACATGAATACACAAGTACAAAGCATAAAATATTTACCCTAAACACTCACACAAATGCATCTTACGTAATATTTTTGAGACTAATCTTGCTCCATAATAACCGCTCTGTTTAAAGTGTCCGATATCTGCGTCTCCTGCCCCACAAAGCAGCCAAACAATCGGCCTGACAATAGCATCTTTATTTCCTGGCAGGACAGAGGCCCATTTTTCAGCTTCTTGACTCGATCCGTCGCTCTTCATGCCTGCTGCTCCGTGCACTCTTTCTGAAGGAGTCATTCCTGCACTTCTGTACTGAGTTTCACCCCTGAAGTCCCCTCACAGAAAATACCTGTCAGTCAATTAAAAAACAGGTTTTCTTCCAGCTACATCGTCCCATCTGTTCCCTTCAGCAGGATATTTTGACAATTTTTTTTCTTGCGAGTCTGTATAGCGTGCCACCTGTATATGTGTCTGTATATGTGCCTTTGATCAATGTAATAATGTTTAGAGCAGGACCTCCGGTGATTATGCAAAAACAATAAAAGTGCTAAAATGATTATTGCATCATATCCCGCCCCTTTTCTGTGAAGAAAAAACACCAATCAAAAATCGTAAAAAAAGATGGTAGAAATTAGAGGTGTGAACCAACACTGGTCTCACAGTTCAGTTCGGTTACGATTATCATGTCATCGATTCGCTTCAATTGGATATCTCGGTGCATTGATGATGCTTAACACACACAATTTTATATTCTTCACAGCACAGCAATTCTTGTAATAAAATGTATAAATTAGTGCTGTCAATTGATAAAAAAAAACAAACTAATTAATTACAATTATTTTTTTAATTATCGCATTTAAAATACTGAAACTTGTAATTTTGGCTATTCAAATGTAAACTTAATGTAAACGCAAGACAAAAACTATTTCAATTCAAAATATATTTGTTTATTAGAATTTTTGTTTAACTTGTAACACAGATTTCTTCATGTAAACAACAAATCCACAATGAGCCATCAAGATTGTTGAATTTTTGTTGAATTTATTGAATGGGATAGCCCCTTGAGATGAATCATCTCATTTTCGAGGGGGTCCCTAAAAAGTAGAGTACAACACATCATAAAGTACATACACTTGACAAGACAAAAAAACAAACAAACAAGCAGCACACTTCACCTGAAACACTTCCCACAATCCGAAGCCTAAATAAGCGACAACATATAATCATAAGTACAAACAATTTGGTATGCAAATAAATAATAAACATCTAATTTGTAGCCAAATTTAATAACATTTGCAAGTTGTTTCCAGAAGAGAAAATAAATTAGCCATGAAAAGACAAAGTGATGCAATTGATCTAAAAAAAGAAGGGAGATTGTTCCAGTCGGAAGGTGCTTTGTATCGAAGATCCTGGCTTGACAGCCATATTTATTACAGAAATTAAAACACAGGCATGTTAATGCCATTTGAATTTCAAAGCAATCAATGCCAATAAAGAAACAAAATATTCCAAAGTTGGATTCTAAGTGGACTGCAAAAAATGCCAAAATACAGGCATTGCAGATATGGAAAATAATAATAATAATAAAGTATTGAATACAAACCAGGGTTCAACGCTAAGGATTTTTTCTACTGGGCCGACTGGGCCAGTGGTTGAGGTTTATACTTGCCCTGCCAAAATTTTCACTGGCCCCACTAAAAAAAAAAAATTTAATAATGTGGCAAAATAATGTCTATGAATCTAGAATTTAAACATTTAAAAATGTTAATAAATGTATAATGAACAAAATTAGTTTGATTTTATGCAAACGAAGGTGCAGTATGAAAAATGTGCTGGTATTTTAGTGCAATTCTAAATTATTTTTATAAAAATGGCTTGCCAAACCGACAACTCTTCTTTTTTTTTTCTCCCAGTTTCTTAATTTAGTACCCATGTAATTGTCTGCTTCCAAGACTTTAGAAACTGACGTTTTCTTTTAGCCTCATAGTTAGATGTTGCCATCTTTTCGCTGTAATTGTTGTTACAATGTTACGAAAAAAATTGCATGCTAGGGGCCAGTAACAATCCTGTCTACTGTCCCGAGCGTCTTTCACGCTGGCCCCGGGCCACCGGGCAGTCCTTATTGTTGAGCCCTGCAAACAATTGTACTCATTGTAAAGTTGTATTGCTGTGAGTTGAGAACATTAATTATGAAGTATAAACAATTTTGCTCAGTCCTCATTTGCTGCATTTCTAAGCTGTTGCATGTATTTTAAATGAGCATGAGCTGAAATCTGCACTGCTGGCATGTGTGTTTGAAGCCTCTAATATACTGATTTTCTAGATCTGACGTTTTGATCTGTGTGTCCCTGCAGCCGCAGGACCGGTCAGTATAATGTGCAGCGGCTCAGAGGGCCCGCGGCGGCCCCGTACCAGCGCTGCAGCTCGCAGGACTCTCTGGACGAGCAGGCCATGGTGGATTACTTCAAAGAGGTGGAGATCATCCAGCGGAGCGGAGATGCCGAGACACAAGAGGAGCTGCAGCTGAAGGTGGCCGACGGTGAGAAACACACACCCACACACACAGCTGAATTTAAGAGTATTGTCCCTCCTGTGAAATTGACATCTCTAGGACCAGTCATCCAGAAACACGGATTCTCCTACCACTGCTATGCTGATGATACCCAGCTATACCTCTCTTTTCATCCTGATAATCCCTCGGTTCCAGCTCGCATCTCAGCCTGCCTGTCAGACATTTCACACTGGATGAGAGATCATCATCTTCAGCTTAACCTCACGAAAACAGAAATGCTTGAAGTTTCTGCCAACCCGACTCTTCATCATAACTTTTCAATCCAGATGGATGGGGCAACCATTACTGCATTCAAATTGGTAAAAAGCCTTGGAGTAACGATTGACGACCAACTAAACTTCTCTGACCACACTACCAGAACTGCTCGATCTTGCAGATTCGCACTCTATAACATCAGAAAGGTCCGACCCTTCTTATCTGAACATGCAGCTCAACTCCTTGTTCAAGCTCTTGTTCTCTCCAGACTGGACTATTGCAACTCTCTACTAGCCGGGCTTCCAGCTAACTCTATCAAACCTCTTTAGCTGCTTCAGAACGCAGCAGCACGAGTAATCTTTAATGAACCTAACAGAGCACATGTCACTCCGCTGCTCATCCGTTTGCACTGGCTGCCAGTTGCTGCTCGCATCAAATTCAAAGCTCTGATGTTTGCTTACAAAGCGACTTCTGGCTTTGCTCCTTCTTATCTGCTCTCACTTCTGCAGATGTATGTGCCCTCCAGAAACTTGCGTTCTGTGAATGAACGTCGCCTCGTGGTTCCATCCCAAAGAGGGAAGAAATCACTTTCCCGAACTCTCGCATTCAATCTGCCCAGTTGGTGGAATGAACTCCCTAACTGCATCAGAACGGCAGAGTCACTCGCTGTCTTCAAGAAACCACTAAAAACTCAACTATTTAGTCTCTACTCATCCCTTCCTCATCTGCAATTGCCTCTCTGGTTCTACCGCTAACTGTACTCAAAAAATAAAAATAAATAAAAACTTACATTACTAATGCTTTGCTTCTTAGACTTCACACACCTGAAACTTGCCTATAGCACTTATTCATTGTTGCTCTTATAGTTGTGTAAATTGCTTCCTTGTCCTCATTTGTAAGTCGCTTTGGATAAAAGCATCTGCTAAATGACTACATGTAAATGTAATGCTTTCTAAAATATTAATTAAACAATTCGTTTAACAGAGAGATTTTGTTTCAGCACATTATTAAACAATGGTTTTAATAACTAATCCTAATAACTGATTTCGTTTATCTTTGCCATGATGACAGCACATAATATTTGACTAGATGTTTTTCAGGATACTAGTATTCAGCTTAAAGTGACATTAATAGGCTGAACTAGGTTAAAGGGGAAATGAAGCACTCAAGTTTACCTTATTTTGTACATTGGTTTCCTCTTTAATGCAAATATATTAACCTCTTGACCTCACAACACAAACACAAATAGAAAATGCCCTGCAAATCCTACATGTAGTCACTTGTTCCATGTCGAAACCGAACACCTGAAGGTATATTTAGACTCAAACAGTTTGAATGTACAGGAAGAATCTACAATAAAGGGAGCTGCAGGAATTGTTTTTAGACTGAGACTTCCTTTGCTGCAGTGATGATTCTTCTGTTTCCTGTCAGAGCGGCATCAATGGCTTCCTCCTCACCATGACTGTGATGAAATTAACACATTTTCATACACATGTCACAAGTCTCATAGCGATCATGCCATTAATAAGAGGCTTTAGAGGAAACTGCTAAATTTGGTGTGGCTGGAGTACCAAGCAAGGCTCATTGTAAATATGTGAGACTGAATTTTTGCTAGGGATGCACAATATAATTGGTATGTACGGAAATATTATGCCAATATGCTTTGCCAATACACAAGTTTTGTTTTGATTGTGTATTGTATTGCGCAATATCGTGCATCCCTAATTTGAGCTAAACCTTAAATATGTTGTTTCGGGTACATTTGATTACATTAAATAACAACCACAAATCAGAAAAAGTTTAGGCAATATGGAAAGCGCTAATAAAACAGAAGGTAGTGATTTCCACATTTACTTTGAATTGTATTTTATTGCAGATATTATGAACACAAAATATTTGATGCTTTTTCTGGTCAACTTCATTTATTCATTCATTCATTTTCTTTTCGGCTTAGTCATTATATTACTCCGGGAATGTCACAGCGGAATGAACCACCAACTTATCCAGCACGTTTTACGCAGCGGATGCCCTTCCAGCTGCAACCCATCACTGGGAAACTTTCATACACACTTATTCACACTCATACACTACGGACAATTTCGCCTACCCAATTCACCTGTACCGCATGTCTTTGGAATGTGGGGGAAACTGAAGCACCCGGAGGAAACCCACACGAATGCAGGGAGAACATGCAAACTCCACACAGAAATGCCAACTGACCCAGCCGAGACTCAAACCAGGGACCTTCCTGCTGTGAGGCGACAGCACTACCTACTGCGCCACTGTATCGCCTGGTCAACTTAATTTATTTTATAAATATTCTTCTTCTTCTGTCTTTCAGACCTGCAACACATTCCAAAAAGGTTGGGACAGGAGCAGTTTAGGGCTAGTAATCGGGTAAAATGGTTAAATATTGATGTGATGTGAAACAGGTGATGTCAACAGGTGATTGTAATTATGATTTTCTACAAAAGCAGCATCCAAGAAAGGTCTAGTCCTTTAGGAGCAAAGATAGGCCGAGGATCCCCAGTTTGACAACAAATACATGAGAAAATGATTGAAATATTTAAAAACAATGTTCCTCAAAGACAGAGAGGAAGACATTTAGATATTTCACCTTCAACAGTGCAGAACATCATTAAAAGATTGAAGGAATCTGAAGGAACTTCAGTGTGTAAAGGACAAGGGCGCAATCCTAAACTGAACAACCGTGATCTCCGATCCCTTAGGCGGTGCTGCATCAAGAATGGTCAGTCCTCTGGAAGCGATATCCCCACATGGGCTCAGAACTACTGCTGCAAACCTTCGTCAAGTATCACAATACAGAGTTACATCCACAAATGCCAATGAAAACAGCACTGTGCCAAAAGGTAGCCGTATATTACAACGTCCAGAAGCGCCATCAACTTCTCTGGGCTTGGACGCATCAAGGATGGACCATCATATAGTCAAAACGTGTACTGTGGTCAGATGAATTAATATTTCAGGTATTTTTTCAGGAGAAATGCTATGTGCTCTGGACCAAAGAAGAAAAAGTCTGTTACTAGCAACAAGTCTTGTAGCCAGGGTTTGTCAGCGTATCGGGTTGTGTCACTTCTGTGATGGTACCATTAATGCTGAACAATACAGAGCAATAATGCTGAATACAATACAGATGCTGAATACAATACAGATTTTTGAGCACAATCTGCTGCCTTCACTTCAGAGACGCTCATGCATATTTCACCAAGACAATGCAAAACCACATTCTGCACTTAGTACAAAGTCCTGATTGCGAAGGAAGGGGATACAGTTAATTGACTGGCCTGCCTGCAGTCCCGACCTGTCTCCAATAGAGAATGTGTGGTGCATTTTTAAGTGCAAAAATGCGACAACGAAGAGCCCGTACTGTTGCCCACCTTAAGACTTGTTTTCACCTGAAACTCTTCATTCCTTGGTGTCTGCACTCCCTAAACCTCTGCTAAGTGTTGTGAAATGAATGGCAACCTTACAAAGTGGTAAATGCCTTCGTGCCTCACTACTTTCTTTTTTTTTGCGCTATTTGTGAAGTAGTAAAGTTAGCATTTCATTCAGTAAGCTGGGGAAAAGGGTTTGGGGAGAGTTATTACAACCTAACAGACTCCTCCTGCTAACCATTTCTGTCTATACTGACAGTTTGAGGGGCGTGGTTAAGTGTGTTAGCCCCGCCCAATACCTCAGACAGGCCTAACATGAGTATTTAACTAAAAACAAACAAAAATTTTCAGATTTGAATCAATGATTACAAGGACAAATTATTGTATTTTAAGACATTTTTCACAAGAAAAGTAGCAATGTGAGCTAATAAAATCAATATGGTTAGGTTTTATTTCACGTGTGCTGTTTTTACTCTTAACAGAATAATCAGAGTTTTGAAACAGGATGTTTTTTTTTATAGAAAGTTGATGTCTCAGTTTAAGAGCCTTTTATTAATATGTGTTGTGTTTTTTGCAGAAGGTGAGCAGGAGGAGGCATGGTTGATGGAGGCGGGGCTAGCGACTCTGTTTGACCAATCCGCTTCAGACGGCGAGGACAGCATCGCTCTGTTGTCGACTCTGACCCGAACACAAGCGGCCGCCGTGGAGCGACGTGTGGAGACTCTCAAACAGACGCTACGCAAGCGCAACAAACCCTACGCAGTCCCCGATGTGCGGGAGATCTTCAAACCCTCAACCACTGCTGCACACAGTAAAGTGAGTGATCGCTGTATCTTGCATCACCTGCTATTGATAAACCATTGTTTGAATGTCTTTTTATTTAGGATGCAACGATTATGATTTTAGTTGTACAATTATAGTCAAAGGAATAATCACAGTTTTACGGTAGCGCTGTGCTATGTGGTGAAAATTGTGTACTTTACGAGAGTGTCACTGTGAACTGATGTAAGAATACTCAGAGCTGATATCTGCGAAACTGCAAGTGTAAGTGGTTTATTGTTTACTGTAAACTTTATTGTCTCTTTTGGGGCGATTTTATTCCTGCAGAGTAATGTAATTACACCATGTACACATACGCATGAGGAAGACAAACTCACAACATCAATAGTGCTACAAACAGCGACTGCGTCTTCCCATTAAACTTCAGCAAATCAATAACAGAGGGAAACTAAATGTGAATCTACACTGCAAAAAATGCTTTCTACTTAGATTTTTGATCTTGTTTCTAGTCCAAATATCTAACAGTTGTTAAATCAGGAAGCATTTCCCTGCTGAAAAATCCAGTTTAAACCAGCCTAGGGTGGTTGGCTGGTTTTAGCTAGTCAACCAGCCTGGTTTTAGAGGGGTTTTGGCCATTTCCAGCCTGGTTTCCAGCCATTTCCAGCCTGGTCTTAGCTGGGTAGGCTGGAAAGTGACCAGCTAAAACCATTTAAAACCAGCTTGACCATCCTGGTTTAAGCTGGACATAGCTGGTTTTGGCTGGGAGCCCAGCCTGGCTAGGCTGGTTTTGGCTGGTCATCTCCCAGCCTGACCAGATAAAAATAGGCTGGAAGTGGTCAAAACCCCTCTAAAACCAGGCTGGTCGAGCAGCTAAAACCAGCAAACCATCCTAGGCTGGTTTAAGCTGGATTTTTCAGCAGGGTTAATAGATGAGCAAAAATATTAGCTGCGTCCCAAATCGCATACTTATGCACTATTCTACACCATTTTGTAGTATAAATAGTGTAAGTAGTGCGTTCACACTGAAAACTCTAAAAACAATAAGCGCACTTTAATTACCCGGATGATGCACTCATTCAGCCGCTAAAATGAAGTGTGTAATGATGAACACTTCACGCACTCAACGACCGCCGGTTTGCTCACGTAGCGGAAGGGGCGGAGCTATCGGACGCACATGTTGAATAACTTTATTTATTTTGGATGGTGAAAGCGAAATTCTCCTACGAGAGTGATTATAGCGCCTCCTGATGGTGAATGTGGTTATACTCACGGCAGATATTATTTGATAGTTTGGTAATTTATTTCACTGATTTGGCGACCGTCAAGCGTCATCAGGGAAACAGGTTTGAATTTCAGCTTAGTAAAAAAACATTAGTGCGCCATTTGGGACGACACTACATACATTTGTACTTATGCACTTACACACTCAACAGCATACTATGAGTGCAAAGTGTGCCATTTGAGACGCAGCTAATGTCTTGTTTTAAGAAATAATAAGTCAAAATGAAGTTTTTTTTTCTTACAACAAGCTAAATAATCTGCCAGTGGAGTGAGAGAAATAATCTAATTTTTCCTTTTTGACATAGTATCATTTCTCTTACCCCATCTGCAGATTATTTTGCTTCTTTTAAGAAAAATCAATTCATTTTGACTTTTTATTTCTTAAAACAAGACAATTGTTTTTTGCTTGTCCAGAAAATGCTTTTTAAAAAAATAAAAAAATAAAACAAGTAAGACAAGCATTTTTTGTGGTCTATTAGTCTCTAACAAAGGTCCCGTAAACCGATAAATGGTTTGAAATGAATTGAAAAGACTAACAGGGATGCTCAACCCTGTTCCTGGAGATCTACAGTTGAAGTCAGAATTAATAGCCCCCCCTGTTTATTTTTTTCCCCAATTTCTGTTAAACACAAAGCAGATTTTCTCAACACATTTCTAATCATAATAGTTTTAATAACTCATCTCTAATTACTGATTTATTTTATCTTTGTCATGATGACAGTAAATAATATTAGACTAGATATTCTTCAAGACACTTCTATACAGCTTAAAGTGACATTTAAAGGCTTCACTAGGTTAATTAAGTTAATTAGGCAGGTTAGGGTAATTAGGCAACTTATTGTATAACAATGGTTTGTTCTGTAGACTATCGAGGAAAAATATAGCTTAAAGGGGCTAATAATTTTGTCCCTAAAAGGTGTTTAAAAAAATTAAAAACTGCTTTTATTCTAGCCGAAATAAAACAAATAAGACTTTCTCCAGAAGAAAAAATATTATTCGACAAACTGTGAAAATGTTCTTGCTCTGTTAAACATCATTCGGCAAATATTAGAAAAAGAAAAAAAAAATCAATCAAAGAGGGGCTAATAATTCTGACTTCAACTGTATGTTTTTGATTTCAGTTGCAACCCATATCAAACACACCTGCCTGTAACGATCAAGTGCTGTTCAGGTCCTAGTTAATTGGTTCAGGTGTGTTTTGGTCAGCTTTGGAGCTGAACTCTGCAGGAATGTAGATCTCCAGGAACATGTTTGAACAGCCCTGACTTAGAGTATGGACCGTGACCATTTACAAAAGAAAGTAATAGAGTGCATTAGTAGCTTTTTTTTCCAAAGCTAGAGATGTGAATTAAAGTCTGGAATATGACCTAAAACATTTGTGAATAAAGCAGCGTTTCCATCCAGTAAGAAACAAAAGAGAACAAAATCATCACTTCTTGATAACCTGGAGCAATCAGGAGCAGTTCTGTATTTCATGTGTTTGGAGAAGCCACTGAGGTGTTTTTTCTTCTCTAATAAATGAGCTGCACCTCAGAAGACGAAGACGAAACACAATAAACACAATGCGGTGGCTTTCGGAGACATGAGACGATCTTTTGGAGCTCAGACAGATGCTCAAGACAGTTCTTGAGGGAACAATAATACAATAGTAATAATAATAATACTGAAGCACTGTGATGACAGACTGACGCCTGAGGCCTTTTAGAACTTAGCAAAGCAACATTTCAGATGTTTTACAGTGAGCTGGAAATGCTGCAACATACATCAGTGTGTCCAGTCACACACAGTTATATCTGATATTCATGTCAAAAACGAAATCGTGCTTTGTTTGATAATTTCTCGGCATTTCCATTCAAGCATTTTTTTAATACAATAATTCAAAATACACATACAAAATAGGTAGATGGAAACATAGCTAGTGCCACTTTTAAAAGGTCTGGTTGCTAATATTTTTTTTGCTATAGGTATTTTCTTTAAGTCAGTATTTGCCCAGAACCAACCGTGACCGCAGCTTTCAGACATCTTCTACAGGCTGTTTACAGTGTCACCAGTTACACAAGAGCAGCTGTTAATTAACATTTCAGCATAGTGTAATGAATAACCATGAAAATGTAAGGCAGGTTTGAAGGATCTGTGCTAAATCACCAAGCTTACTGTCATTTATTGTGTTGTTTTGACAGGTTTATTAGGGAAAGCTGTACGTAGTGATTTATATTTCTGCAGGACACTGCACTACATAATAAACTGATAAAGTAATGACTGGAAACAATGCAGAAATTCTTATTGTTACACTATTTACAAAAGCAGTACATATGTAATTGGGTAAACTAGCAGTGGGCTGGTTATAGAGGCCAAAAATGATGTACTGTTTACATCAGGGGTGTACAAACTCGCTCCTGGAGGGCCGGTGTCTGCATAGTTTAGCTCCACCTCCTTGGAAGTTTCTAGTGTACCCAGAAAGAGCGTACTTAGCTAGTTCAGGTGTGTCTAATTGGGGTTGGAAATAAAATATGCAGGACACCGGCCCTCCAGGACCGAGTTTGGGCACCCTAGGTTTACGTCAATGAAAATGAAAGAGATTCATCCAAAATTAAGATTCTCCTTACTATTTATCTTACACTATTGATCATGTGAACTTATAGCAAATGCTGCTGTGTTTTGAACTACTATTAAACTACACTCACTGGCCACTTTATTAGGTACACTTTACTAGTACCTGGTTGGACCCGCTTTTGCCTTCAGAACTGCCTTAATCCTTTGTGGCAGAGATTCAACAAGGTACTGGAAATATTCCTCAGAAATTTTGCTCCATATTGTCATGATAGCATCACAAAGTTGCTGCAGATTTGTCGGGTGCACATCCATGATGCCAATCTCCCGCTCCACCACATCCCAAAGGTGCTTTAATGGATTGAGTTCTGGTGACTATGGAGGCCATTTGAGTACAGTGAACTCATTGTATTGTTCAAGAAACCAGTCTGAGATGATTCACGCTTTATGACATGGTGCGTTATCCTGCTGGAAGTAGCCATCAGACGATGGAGACTCTGTGCTCATAAAAGGGATGGACATGGTCAGCAACAATACTCAGGTAGGATGTGGCGTTGATGCTCAATTGGTACTAATGAGCCAAAAGTGTGCCAAGAAAATCTCCCCCACACCATTACACCACCACCACCAGCCTGAACCGCGGATATAAGGCAGGATGGATTCATGCTTTCATGTTGTTGATGCCAAATTCTGACCCGACCATCCGAATGTCCATTTGCACCCACAGAACTTCCGCTCACTGGATATTTTCTCTTTTTCAGACCATTCTCTGTTAACCTTAGAGGTGGTTGTGTGTGAAAATTCCAGTAGATCAGCAGTTTCTGAAATACTCAGAGCAGCCCGTCTGGCACCAACAACCATTTCACATTCAAAGTCACTTAAATCCCCTTTCTTCTTCATTCTGATGCCCGCTTTGAACTGCAGCAGATCGTCTTGACCATGTCTACTGATCAGAAAATTGCGTTAACGAGCAGCTGGACAGGTGTACCTAATAAAGTGGCCGGTTTGTGTTTATTATAATATTTGATTTTTTTTTTAAATGAATTAATTTTATTTATTTTATTAATTTTAATTTATTATATTATTTATAACTGATAAATTATGATAAATACTATACATTTTACTACAGTAAACTGTGGTGTATAGTAGTATAATATACCCTATAGTTGTAGAAAACCACAGTACTGCTGGGTCATTGGTTAATGTTACTGTAGCTGTTGTGCTACCATAGCAATTGTAGAATCACTACAACAGATGAATTAGTATTGTTGTTGTTACCATACCAGCTATAGAATCACCATCGCAGATTAATTCAAGCTCTTTACTATATTATGGTTCAAAAACACTACAGTGTTTACTGTGAGTTTCTATAGTATTTTCCCCTGTGGGATGACTCAGATTTCTTCTCTCTCTTGTTTCCCTTTTTTCTTTCTGACTAAGCAGGATGAGGCAGAATCCACAGAGCGAAGTGGCAGCAAGAAACAGGAAGTGGAAGGACTGGGTAAGTCTCATGAGTTAAAGTCGAGTTTTATGGCATTCCTCTAAACGTTTCCATGTAGCTTTTAACTGCCAGGCTAAACAAATATAAAGGGTAAAGAAAACCGCTTTTGTGCATTCAATGGAACAGAAATCAAACATTTGACTTTATCTCTAATGTCCCTAGAGTGTGTGTGTGTGTGTCGGTGAAGTTTCAGCTCAAAATACCAAGTAAATAATGTTCGATAACTCTCTGAAACTGACCCTTTTAGGCGTTTGATCCTAATTGTGGTGTGACTGTCGCTTTAAATGCAAATGAGATTGTGCTCTTTTCAGAAGGGGGCGGAGCTACAAATGCCTGTGCGTCAGCATAGAGGCAGACTCACAAACAAGACTAACGTCCTATGCTAATGAGGGAGATATGGTCACTAGTGGGCGGGGCTTTCTCCCTCTGATGACGTACAAATGGAGAATGTCAATCAAAGTGTTTCGGCAGACTGTTTATATCAAGTCTGATCATAGAAAATAGAATTATTTTTTACCATTAGAGACTTGATATATCCACACTGTTTCAGTGTTTAAACCAATTATAAAAGTGAATTTTGCATAATAGGCAGCCTTTTCTGACGTCACATAGATACTGATAGCTGAAATATTCCGCTTCTTCTCAGTGTACGAGATAATAAACAATGCGCCTGTGGAAATGAATGTGATTGAGGCGTTGTAAAGTCATTTCCAGTCAGCGCTGAAGAATTGTGAAGCTTGTTTTTAGTGCTCGGTTATCTATGTTTTACAGTGGTAAACTTTACCCTGGTTAGCTATCAATCCTGGTATGTCCAGCTATGAGATTGCATACTGTACGTTTGTGTACATCTGGAGTCTTATGTGATGCAGATGTATTTGTAGCTTACTTATTCCTTAGTCTTGCAATAGCCAAAAATACACCGTATGGGTCAAAATGAGGAAATTTTCTTTTTTTTTCTGGAGAAAGTCTGATTTGTTTTATTTAGGCCAGAATAAAAGCAGTTTTTCATTTTTTAATCACCATTTTAAGGTCAATATTATTAGCCCCTTTAAGCTATATATTTTTTTTCCGCATGTCTACAGAAAAAACAATCGGAGGGATGCGGTGGAGAGGGGTGTGCGACGTATTTATGGACCGGGGGTGAGACGCGCGATTTCCGGAAGATTATTATTCGTTTGCGTGCATCTGGGAGTCTCCCGAAAGTTCCGGGAGACTTGGGATGTCTGGTATTACATTAACTTTACTAGCCATTTTGCAAGCTAGTGTAGCGCATGCCTGACTGGAGTAGTGTTTGGAGATGGGCGGGTGTGGTGATATGTGAACAGGTTATTGAGATTGGCTGTTTTGTGTGGGGTCCAGGGTTGCTGGGGCAACGGGGCGGAGCCAGCACGAGATGGTCTACTGTTTAACATGACAGCGGGGAAGGCAGCATGTTGTCTGTTGAGGGTTGTTGCACTGAAAACATTATATTTTGTACTTATTCTCTTATATCTTTTTAGATGTAAGTCTGAATCGAATCGTACGGTTTGCAATGTGTAATCAAAATTAATCGAAAAAATAATCAACAGATTAACAGATTGTTAAAATAATCGTTAGCTGCAGCCCTAGTTTACAGAACACAAAATACTTTCTAGAAATTCAGTGAATCAAACTGCACAACCCAAAAGAAACAATGCTAATCAAAAGGATAAGAGTCAGCTCTATAAAACAAAAATGGTTGATTTTATTTAATTTAATATTTGCACATTTATGAGGAAAAAGTGTCGTTATGGATGTGACCAACCCAGACTCATTCTGAAAACATAGTCCCGGGGACGTTTCTGGAGACCCGGGAGGTACGTATTTTTGCAGTTTTTGTTTTCGCGAATCTGCAAGAGGCCGATGTGCGTGCTTTTTTTGCATCTCGAACGTCTTCTCGCATGAACCCGCCAGAGGCCACTGTCAGAACGATCTTCCATCTGTCTGTCTGAATGACAGAGTGATTGACCGTGTGACCCGCCAATCAGCTGACCCACCCTCCAACGACGATTCACAAAAGCCGTCCAGAAAAAGAAAAGCCTTCTTCTGATATTTTACCCAGTTTTCGAATTTTACCACATTCGCACCCTGTTATGAAATTGTTCGCTTTATTTTTTGGATTTTATTTTTGTTTTCTTACCTAATTTGTGGAACTGCTCTTCCTCGGACTCAAACCTGGTCGTCGTTGTGGTCAGCCCCTCTCTGTGCCTCCAGACCACCAACGTACAAGACGAGCTAACCGGACAAACTGGTTGCGGTGGCAATGCCCTCCACACGGAGGTAAGAGGTCGGCCGGCAAGCGCCGAAAGGAATGGCGTCACACCATCCTGCAGCGTTCACTTAAAAAAAATGAAATGCAGCCATATGTACCTCCGGCCACGTATTTTGCAGTCTCCAGAAACGTCCACGGGACTACGTTTTCAGAATGAGCCTGGGTTGGATGTGACGGATGTGAAATTGCCTTTTGTGTGACTTTGGAAAATAAAATAGAATAGTTTAAACGCATTGACAGATGCATTTTTGAGTATTTCTAAAGCACTGTAAAATACTTGCTTACCCAAAAAAACCCAGAAAAGGTTTCCGTATTTAGGTGAAAACATAATTTTTTTCATGCCAAGTTTGACATTTGCACGTAATTGCTGGTATATATTTGCCCGAATGGTCACATGAGAGCACTTCTCCTTAACTTCTATATCCACTCTTTTATAACTTCACAATTTGGATTACTGCAGTTCTTTATTTTATGGCATTTCTAAATCTGCTCCAATGCTGCAGCCAAAATCCCTAAAAATGCTCACAAATGTGAGCACATCGTCCCCTTCCTACATTCATATTAAAGAGTAAAGTAAGCTCTGAATGGCGAGCTCTGACTGCTGGACTTTGCCTGATTGAGTAACTCTTTAATCAGCAGCGCTGTGAGATAACTGGAGTTTCAGTGTTTTAGCCTGTCCTGGTTTCTCAGTGTGCTGATTTGCATGTGTTGTGTGTCGTCAGGTAACGGGGTGGGGCTTATTGCTGCAGGGGGCGGAGCTGATACAGAGACGGACATCAACCTGGAGGTGTCCTTCTCTGAGCAGGCGCTGGTCTATAAAGAAGAGCTGAAGCTCAGCAAACCTCAGTGTCAAGCTGACGACAGACTGCCTGTGAGAGAGATGGTCTTACACACACACACACACACACACACACACACAAATTATGAACAGAATTGGTGACAATGGGCAGCCCTGCTGGAGTCCAACATGCACTGGAAACAAGTCTGACTTATTGCCGGCAATGCGAACCAACCTCCTACTCTGTTCATACAGGCCCTTAACAGAGCACCCCATACTCCCAGAGCACCCTCCACAGAATGCCACAAGGGTCGAATGCCTTCTCCAAGTCCACAAAACACATGTGAACTGGTTGGGCATACTCCCATGAGCCCTTGAGCATCCTGCCGGGGGTATGGAGCTGGTAATCCAAAATGCTCCTAAAACTAAGCGGATGGAATCAAAGCTACTGAGCATCAGGGAATTCGACATTTGACTTAGACTGTGAACCAAGACTTCAGCATCACTCTACTGACCTCAGTGTTGTCCTGCAGCTCTCTGGGTCTGTTTGCTCACTGTGTCTCTGCTTTCTCAGGATTTTAAAGTGTCTCAGGATAAGACGGGACAGACTAAAGTGGGCGATCTGTCGGCGGAGGACATGAAGAAGGTGCGCAGGCTGGTCCTAATAGAGATGAGCGCTCTGTTCGACACGTGCGGAGTCGAGGTCAAGGCTCATAAAGCACTCAAGGTCAAAGTCAGAGGTCGGTCAATCTGTTTTATTCATTAATTAATTACTTTTTTCGGCTTAGTCCGTTTATTAATCCGGGGTCGCCACAGCAGAATGAACCGCCAACTTATCCAGCATGTTTTTACGCAGCGGATGCCCTTCCAGCCGCAAATCTCTGGGAAACATCCACACAGACTCATCCACACTCATACACTATGGAAAATTTTGCCTCCCTGTACCACATGTTTTTGGACTGTGGGGGAAACCGGAGCACCCGGAGGAAACCCACATGAACGCAGGGAGAACATGCAAACTCCACACAGAAACAACAACTGATCCAGCCAAGACTGGAACCAGCAATCTTCTCGCTTTGAGGCGACTACCTACTGCGCCACTACGTCTCCCCACTCTGTTTATTATTTGTTTGGTTAAAAGAGACTGAAATTAATTTAGCATAACCGTACGTTCACACCGAAAGCGGCGAGAGCGTCCAAGATCGCTCTGGCCGCCCTGGCGACAACGCTGTCTGCCTTCAGCTCCGGCGGCGAGAGCGTCAAAACTCGCTACATTGATCTCGTACTTAAAGGAGCCGTTGCAGCATTATCAGTTACATTCCTGCATAAAACATGTTTCTAGCGTGAAAATGTTGCGCACTTCTTATCAAATTCATATAACAATGGAAGATCAAGTTGCATGTGGTGTGGCTTTGCTTTATTTATCCAATATGTGTCCATATGTCTGAAATATCCTGAAGCAGCAGTACTGTTTTGTACTGTCACATCGCGTGAGATTCCCGCTTTTTAAAGATAAATTTACATAACATTGATGAACATCAGTAACTCGCCAGTAACTTATTTAATGTATGTTCCTGTAAGAAAACATTGTAAATAATTGGAAATCCGGCGACCGCAATAATCAAACCCTTGGGAACAACTGTGGTCGGAACCAAAGTTCACAGGTCTGTGTTCTCTGAACTGCTATCAAGCGATGGACGTCTTTTTTCTGATTGCTTGCCGCCGAACCGCGTCATAGCTCTTTACCATAAAGTTGACTTCATTCCAACTCCCCTCGACGCTCACGCCGGAGAAGACGCGCCGTGCTGCTCCTCGCCGCTTATCGTCGCCTATCGCCGCCGGCTCTCATTGAAAATGAATGACTTTCGGCTACTTTGACGCTCCCGCCGCTTTCGGTGTGAACGTACGGTAAGGCTAATTTGCAGCCCTCGTTCCTGGTTAGGCTTTAAATAAAAAAAGTGATCGTACCTAAATCCATATGCAATTTCATACAGAGTCACAAACATAAAATGTAAGTCTACCTGCATACAAAAAGAAATTTAAACTCGACCAACACGAATAAATCATAACTAGGCTCACACGTTCGCAGATTTCTGTCAATTTTTTTTTAGCCCATCATTGAGTGTAAATACATATTTATTCATTTTTAGATGATTTTCAGTAGTATTATTGAATAATATGCAAATGTTTAGATAAATTGTGTACAATACAGTTTGTAAAGTAAAGATTTCGGTCTTTTAGCAGATGTTATATGAGAAATGTATTGTGGTTACTAAACAAGGGAATTTAAGCAGATTTGCATTGTAAACCTGCAATAAAAGTTAAAAGTACAACAGATAAAATAACAAGAGTAGTATCAGTATATGGAAAAGGTCTAACCTTCTCAAGTAAATTCCATGAGAGTTAACCCTGGGAAAAAGCAGGCCAATCGGAACACAAAGCAGACTGTTGCGTGACTCACTGGGCTATTCATTAGCACGTTCTCATTATTTAAATATACACTGTACACTGCAATACACTTTATTAAACATCAAGGGCCCTGAAACAGCTATTAACTTCTTTTTTTTATTGGTGGGGCCAGTGAAAATGTTGGCAGGGCAAGTAAAAATCTAAACCTCTAGCCTGATCAAGCCAGTAGAAAAAATCCACCATACAATAAACCTTGTTAGATATCACTCATTATATCGAAGTAAAATAAACCCGTTTAAGTTCAAAAGATTTAACAAGGCTTTGTCACAGTAGTTTTGATCCAATTAAGTATGATTATTTTGCATATGTCTATTTCAGAGTATGTTATTCCATATGTGTTTGTAAGAGAGAAAAAAAAGAGAGCAGGGGCCTCATGTATCAACGCTGCGTACGCACAAAAACTTTCCAGGTTTCACGCTCTGAATCGCTCACGTTTGGATTTACTAAAGATGAACTGAACGTGGGAATGTGCGCAGCTCCACGCCAGCTTCATGGCTGGCGTACGCACATTTTTTGTGCGTGTCTGTTTTATTTCCATTGGCGACTCCTAGAGGCAGTTGTGTTAAATTGCCCACTACAAAGTGTCTGAGCCTTGCAATGGCAGCTGTATGAGACGGGTTCATCTAGCAGGTGTATAAAGTTTCCATACCATACAGTTGACCAGCCAAACATTAAAGCGCAATTTGCAGCGGTCGCCTGTTTTGCCATTGTAATGGGAGCGATCTTCTGCACGCACATTGCTATGAAGACACTATCTGAAGATGAATTTGCATGCGTGAATCAGAAACATTTCCATTCAATAAATGCAAATAAAATATGATGCACAGACTTATTAATGATTCCTACTTGTCTTTCTCGTGATGAAGAGTAGGCAAAATCTGATATGTAGCGGAGGAAAAAAAGAGGAAAGAGTTCATCAGACGCTGGAAGTTCATGCTCGAACGTGTCAAAACATGTTATCATGCTATCATAAAAATCACTATTTCTCTTTTAACTCCACAGTGTGATGTTCAGACCCAACTGTGTTAACCGCATCAGCTGAACTCTCCCACTCATTTTTTTTCTTTTGTTGTCAATTCCGGAGGACAAACTTGCAAATAACACCGCTTTTCTCCGGTCTACCTCTGAAAGCAGCACCTCCAATTCACATTCTGTTCAAAGTTTCTCTTCTTGCTTGATTTTGCCGTTGCTTTTTCGTTTGGTTTTGCCAAGTAGAGTCATTAGCATATTCATACAAGGGAGGAGGCAGGGAGGGGCTTTGTGCTCGTTCATTGCGCTCAGTTTCACGTTCATTCGGATGTACAAACAGAATATGCGTGGGATTCGGCGTACGCAGTGTTTCATACATCTGATTTTTTTCTGCGTACGCACATTTACAGCTTTGAGTGTACGCAATGTTTTAGTATGATTTCCACGCAAGTCTTCGTACATGAGGCCCCTGGTCTTCAGAGCAGAGCTCATTAATATTCATGACCATTCCAAATATGGTCAATAAGGACCTTCTGATTCTAGGGGTATTGTATTAATAAATAAGCATATAAAACAGTTTCTGTAAATGTCTTACTTTGCCTAAGCCACATACCTACTATGTAGATATCAGAGAACATTTTAAGTTATTGGATTAGTGCAGTATATGGCACCTTTCATCGTAAAATCTCAATAGGATCTTCGAGTGTAAATATGATGTGACAAAAAGTCAGTTTGGTAGTCTTATATCACTGCTCTGGTTATTGTGGTGGCTGTCGGATTCTGGTAGTGTGAGTGTTAATGTGCTTTGTGTGTTTGTGTGTTGAGCTGAATCTGCGCTGTTTTGTCTTGTCGTCCACAGAGTCGGGTTTGTTTGGTGTTCCTCTGTCTGTTTTGCTGGATCAAGACCAGCGCAGGATCCCAGGAACCAAAGTGCCTCTGATACTGCAGCATGTAGGAGACACACACACAAACTACTGCACATGACACACACTACTGTGCGCGCGCACAAACACAACTTTAATTTGAAGAAGTGCATAAATGATGGAGGTAAGTGCACTGGGTGATGCTGAGCTCGTATTTTCCAGCTGATCTCTCATATAGAGGAGCAGGGTTTGGACACAGAAGGTGTGCTGAGGATTCCTGGCGCAGCTACTCGAGTCAAGGTATGAGAATAAAGCTTTACGTCTTTTTTTACATTTACATCCCATGTGCAAAACAAAATGGGAAACTGCTAGACATGACCAGAAATAAAAGCACAAGTTTCTGCAAGAGGAGAAACTGCTTGTGTCTTCTGTTGAACACAAAAGAAGATATTTTGAAGAATGTTGAAATCCATAAAAGTTTATAACCACTTGAGGGAGAATAAATAGCGAGTAAATTTGAATTTCTTGGGTGAACTATCCCTTAATGGAAATCTCCAATGATATGTGTGTGTGATATTAATATAGAGAATGAGGAGTGCAGCTCTACATCTGGATGTGTCTGTATGGTGTGTGTATGTGTTTGTGTGTGTGTCAGGCCGTCTGCCATGAGCTGGAGCACAAGTTTTATGAAGGCCTGTTTCCTTGGGAGAGTCTGAAGCAGCATGACGCTGCCAGTCTACTGAAGCTGTTCATCAGAGAGCTGCCGTACCCGCTGCTGACCGTACAGTACTTCAACGCCTTCATCTCTGTGCTGAGTGAGTACATGCACACACACACACACACACACACAAGAAAATAATTGTGCAGGGTTCCCATGGGTCAGGGCATTTCTGGAATATCACAGATTTTTTTGTTTGTTTGTCAAAGTCATGAGTTGCAATCCAAATGACACACTATACACTTGTGCACTTTTACACTCAACTGTGTAGTGCAGAGGTTAGTGACGTCCCAAATGGAACACTAAAGTTCCCCTTTATCTGGAGTCCCTCCCCTTTATTAGCTCCCGCCCTTATCATCAGCTCCTCCCTTTCACCAGTAGACCCTCCCTTTCACCATCAGCTCCTCGCCTTCATCAGCAGCTCCTTCCCTTCACCATCAGCTCCTCCCCTTCATCAGCAGCTCCTTCCCTTCACCATCAGCTCCTCCCCTTCATCAGCAGCTCCTTCCATTCACTATTTGCTCCTCCCCTTTATCAGCAGCTCCTTCCCTTCACCATCAGCTCATCCCCTTCCTCAGCAGCTCCTTCCCTTCACCATCAGCTCCTCCCCTTCATCAGCAGCTCTTTTTCTTCACAATCAGCTCCTCCCCTTCATCAGTAGCTCCTTCCCTTCACCATCAGCTCCACCCCTTCTTCAGCAGCTCCTTCCCTACACCATCAGCTCCTCCCCTTCATCAGTATCTCCTCCCATTTACTATTTGCTCCTCCCCTTCCTCAGCAGCTCCTTCCCTTCACCATCAGCTCCTCCCCTTCATCAGCAGCTCCTTCCATTCACTATTTGCTCCTCCCCTTCCTCAGCAGCTCCTTCCCTACACCATCAGCTCCTCCCCTTCATCAGTATCTCCTTCCATTCACTATTTGCTCCTCCCCTTCCTCAGCAGCTCCTTCCCTTCACCATCAGCTCCTCCCCTTCATCAGCAGCTCCTTCCATTCACTATTTGCTCCTCCCCTTCTTCAGCAGCTCCTTCCCTTCACCATCTGCTCCTCCCCTTTATCAGCAGCTCCTCCCATTAGCCTCTCCCCTTTATAAGCTCCTCCCCTCATTATCAACTCCTCCCCTTCATTAGCTCCCTCTTCTTCAGCAGCTCCTCCCCTTCACCATCTGTTCCTCCCCTTCTTCAGTAGCTCCTTCCCTTCCCCATCAGCTCATCCCCTTTATCAGCAGCTCCTTCCATTCACCATCTGCTCCTCCCCTTTATCTGCAGCTCCTCCCATTAGCACCTCCCCTTTATCAGCTCCTCCCCCTCATTATTAACTCCTTCCCTTTATTTGAATTCCCTTCTTTATTAGCTCCCTCTTCATCAGCAGCTCCTCCCCTTCATCAGCAGCTCATCCCCATAGCCCCTACCCTTTAACAATAGCATCTCCCCATACCGCTCTCCCCTTTTTAGCAGCTCCTCCCCTTCATTATAACTCCTTCCCTTTATCTCAAGTCCCCCCCCTTATTAGCTTCCTCTTTATCATCAGCTCCTCCCCTTCACCATCAGCATCTCCCCTTCATCATCAGCTTCTCCCACAAATAAGTAGCTTCTCCATTTCGCCAGCAGCTCCTCCCCTTTACCATCAGCTCCTCCCCTTCATCATCAGCTTCTCCCCCACATAAGTAGATCCTCCTTTTCACCAGCAGCCCCTCCCCTTCATCAACAGTTCCTCCCCTTCATCAGCAGCTCATCCCCTTAAAAAGTAGCTTGCCCTTCATCAGAAGCTCCTCCCCCATATCCATCCCCCTCATCAGTAGCTCCTCCCCAAAGCCCCTCCCCTTCTTTAGCAGCTACTCTCCTTCGTTATCAACTCTTCCCCTTCATCTGAGGTCCCTCCTCTTTGTTAGCTCCCCCATCATTGGTTCTTCCCCTTCATCAGTAGCCCCGCCACTTCAACGGCAGCTCCTCCCTTTTACCAGTAGCTTCTCTCTTTCATCAGCAGCTCCTCCCCTTCATCATCAGCCCCTCCCCTTCATCTGTAGCTCCTCCCCTTCATCAGCAACTCATCCCGTCCCCTGCACCTTTTTTGTAATTTGATGCAAAGATGATAAAATACATAAACAAATAGAAAATGATCCATAATGGCACGCCTTGGAATGCTCATCAGCCAATCAGAATCAAGCATTCAGAAACCTCATAGTGTAAGTGTTGTGTGATGTGAGTGTGTGTGTGTGTGTGTGTGTGTGTGTGTGTGTGTGTGTGTTGTTTTAATCAGAGTTGCCCACTCAGAAGCAGCAGCTGCAGGCTCTGAATCTGCTGGTGCTGCTGTTGCCCGAACACAACCGAGACACACTAAAGGTACGCTACAAATTCACACACGTCTTCTGCAACCACTTCGCACGTGCGTGATCAGCAGTGTGTGTGTGTTCAGGCATTGATGGAGTTCTTCCAGCGCGTGATCCACCATAAGGACAAGAACAAAATGACCCTCAACAATGTGGCAGTGGTGATGGCGCCCAACATCTTTATGTGTAAAGGTTTCCGCAGTAAGATCAGCGAGCAGCAGGAATTTGCCATGGCAACCGGCACCGCCAACATCGTACGGCTGCTCATCCGCTACCAGAACCTCCTCTGGACGGTATGCCTGAGGTTTAGCTGGAGTTTAGTAGATGACTGAGGTTTAGCTGGAGTTCAGTAGATGACTGAGGTTTAGCTGGAGTTCAGTAGATGACTGAGGTTAAGCTGGAGTTTAGTAGATGACTGAGGTTAAGCTGAAGTTTAGTAGATGACTGAGGTTAAGCTGAGTTTAGTAGATGACTGAGATTAAGCTGGAGTTTAGTAGATGACTGAGGTTAAGCTGAAGTTTAGTAGATGACTGAGGTTAAGCTGAAGTTTAGTAGTTGACTGAGGTTAAGCTGGAGTTTAGTAGATGACTGAGGTTAAACTGGAGTTTAGTAGATGACTGAGGTTAAACTGGAGTTTAGTAGTTGACTGAGGTTAAGCTGAAGTTTAGTAGTTGACTGAGGTTAAGCTGGAGTTTAGTAGTTGATTGAGGTTAAGCTGGAGTTTAGTAGATGACCGAGGTTAAACTGGAGTTTAGTAGATGACTGAGGTTAAGCTGAAGTTTAGTAGTTGACTGAGGTTAAGCTGAAGTTTAGTAGTTGACTGAGGTTAAGCTGGAGTTTAGTAGATGACTGAGGTTAAACTGGAGTTTAGTAGATGACTGAGGTTAAACTGGAGTTTAGTAGTTGACT